>NW_027497909.1:0-139584 GCF_021521415.1 Bidens hawaiensis | reverse complement strand
ATTTCGCCGGAAAAACGGGTTTTAGCTCGTTTTTCACCGTTTTTCGTCCCGTTCGTTCCAGATCTGAGCTAGGGTGACCCCTAAGCTCATCATAGGTTCGGTTTATACCCGATTCCATTTGGATCTCGTGACTTAAACGGTTTAACGGTGTCGTCTCGTC
Organism: Bidens hawaiensis; assembly: GCF_021521415.1. Lineage (NCBI taxonomy): Eukaryota > Viridiplantae > Streptophyta > Magnoliopsida > Asterales > Asteraceae > Bidens > Bidens hawaiensis. The sequence continues at coordinate 139,424 of NW_027497909.1, read as the reverse complement.
GTTTCGTGACTATATCTAACGGGTTTAAGCTAATAAAACATCATACTAGTGTTACCTCGGGTCGGTGCTCGGTTTCCTTCTTGGTTTCGGTGTAGATAGGGAAGAACCAAAGAGAAATCTTAAGTGTGTGTTTTGGGTGGTGTATGGAATGTGTGAGAATGAATTAAATGAGGGATTAATGGTTTATATAATTACGGATCATGGGCTTAAGCCCATGGTCCTTTCCTCTTTCTTTCATAATCCAAGTCCATAATCCATATCCATTTAACCCAACACTAGCCCAACTCGTATTCTATTTCTCTAAACCGATAACGACCCACTATAAAATAGACGATATTTATTCTATTAATAAAACCGAAATTAGGATGTTACAAAATACAAGTAAGACTTGCTTTCAGTGTGATATTATTAATTAAGTACAAACATCAACTAACAAATACAAATACAAAAACAAAAATCATCATTGTGATGATTTGACTATACAAGAATTCAGTGGCGGATCCAGGATTTTTTTTCCAATGGGTTCACTGTTTTTAAATGCTCTAATTTTATACGATCGGCCATAAAAATTTCGGGTCGATTCGAAGGTTTAGGTCGGTTCAACGGTTCATGTCGGGTAAGGCCGTAAGGTTCATTACATAACAAAAATATGATAAATTAACAAAAAACAAACCTCGTCATAGAAAGGATAGCATACAAAATAAAGATACGATTGTATTTTAAAACAAATGAAAAAAAAACTTACTTATAGCTGTTTTCTACGAGTTTTCATCTTTTATAAATATTGCATTACATCTTCAATCGAAACTTGTTGAAGGAACTCGCTTTCAATGTAACAAATTCAAGAATCGTTCAAGAATCCATCACCCATCCTATTACGCAATTCCGTCTTCAAATGCTTCATTGAAGAAAAAGAAAAACTTCTTTCAACACTCCCCGTTGCAACCGGTAAAACTAACGATAACTTGATTAAACGATAGACCAACGGGAAATCAATGTGTTTTCTTGCTTCCACCATCCTTTTGGCAAGCTCACTTACCCCATTCAAGCCGTCAAACCGTGTATTTTCTTTCACATTAGCAATGTAGTTGCCAAGTTAATAGATAAGTTTGTCTTTTTCATCAAAATTAAAATCATATGGATACATCTCGGCCAACTTTAGCAAATTTAGTTTATCAAAGGCTCCAAAATTAAGACACGGGCTCAAAGAACTCATATAAATAAGCAAGTTAGTGGTTACCTCGTTAAAACGGTTACCAAACTCTTGAATTTGCATGTCGAGTAGCGTGTTAAAATTGTTAACCACATAATGTTGACGATTAGTGATGCCGGTCTTCTTTCTTAGATTTTTCGGTCAACATAAACGGCTTCCATGTTAACCATTTCAATATCATACTTTTCACAAAAGGATGTGACATCTATCAAAAGTGAGTCAAAACCTTCAAGTCGATAGGTTTGTAATTCATCATTAGTAGTTTTGACTAGCTTAACCGCATTCAATATATCTTGATCTTTTCTTTGAAGTGCTTCACACAGTGTGTTAGTAACACCCAAAATGTGCTTCATCAAATGTAGATAAAATACAAAAGTATATGTTCTCATGTATAATTGAAGTCCATTTGCATGACTTTTGTGAGCATCAAGATATCACGAATTTTCTATATATTCAAGCACGTCAATAACACTAGGATATAAAGAAACCAAACGGGTCATCATTTTTTTCATGAGAACTCCAACGTGTATCTTCGGCTCTTGCAAGTGATAGTTCTTGATTTTGTCCACTTCCCGTTTCAACTTCCGGATTCAATCCCAATCTTCCTCTTTGACTTTCTCTTATCAAATATACCACTTGCAAGATACACCAACAACATTTACTAAACTTGATACTTTATTGCAAAATTTAAAAATTTCATGATGTTTGTTTGCAAGAGCCACAACAACAAGAAGTTGGTGAGCAAAACAATGAACATAATATGTAGATGAATTTTCTTTCAAAATCAAAGCTTTCAACCAATTAAACTCACCGGACATGTTACTTGCACCATCATATCCTTGGCATCTAATCCTACTCAAAATCAAATTGTAGTGAGCAAATAATTCATCAATGGCCTTCTTAAGAGATAACACGGTTGTTTCCATTACATGAACAAGGTCGACAAATCGCTCTTTCACAAATCCAAATTTATCAACATATCTCAATACCACATCCATTTGTTCCTTTTTAGAAACATCCCTCGATTCATCAACTAATATGGAAAAGACATCATCACCAAGTTCATCGAATATCTTCTTTACTACTTCTGCCACAGAACAATTACAAATCTCTTTTTGGATTGATGGAGCCATCATTTGGTTATTCTTCGGAACATTGCTTAATATAACTTTACCAATTTCTTCATTTGTTACTCCAAATAATTTTAAAAGCTCTATGAAATGCCCTCTATAAAGAGATGTTTTGAACTCATCATTACCACGAAAAGATAAAGCACCATTCAACAAACCATAAGTGGCTAAGATCGAAGCATTTACTCGAATCTTATATTCCCTTTTGTGTTTATCAGTTTTTTTAATCAAGTTCCACATGTACAGATTGAGCTTGATTAAGTAAGTCTTCTCCTATTTTACGCGTTTTGTCGTGTAAACAATTGCATTTACCGGCATGAGTTGTAAATCTTGAGATTCTATGCCAACACCGTACCCCCTTCACTCACAAAAGGAACATTGTGTCCAATTTCCTTAAACAAGTAACAATATAAGCAATACACTTTATCCATTTTGACACAATATTCCAACCAATTTCCATGCTCTTGTGCGTACCAATCCTTATTAAAATGTCTTGCTTTACCACTAAAATCTGTTTGTGGAAACTCATGCTCTGTTGGTTGACATGGACCTCTAAGCAAATAAGTTCATCTAATTTCATATTTTTGACTTGGATGATAAGATGAAATTGGTTTCCTTTCTGAAGGATCCCACGGAAGGTCATTCAAATCTATTCTTGAGGTTTGTTTACTACTTGAAGATGATGATTGAATGTTTGATGGTTCACTTGAGAAATATCTTTTAATATTCATAATGCCTACAAATAAAATTTAAACATAACTAATTTTCTAATTCAATTAACAAACTTCAACATAACCATTTAACAAACTTCAATATAATCATTCTTTCTAATTGTAATTTTAGTAAACAAAAAAGAATAATTGAAGCAAAACATCAAAACATACCTTACTGTGAAACTGGAGTGAAGGAGAGACGGAGACTAGGGATGGAGAGGAAGGCCGACGACGGTGTGCGGAAAGAGAGACGGCCAGCGGTGGACTGCGGGCGGCAGTGGTGTGTGTGTGTGTGTGGGGGGGGGGGGGGGTTTGGGTTTGACCTGCTGCTGTGGTGGGGAATTTGTGTCATGTTTTTGTGTGTTGCACTGGGTAAAAATAAAACCTAACTTGCTGGATAAAAAAAAGAAAAAAATTGGAAATAAAAAAAAACTAAGGCACTGCAGATGAGAATCGAACCCGGGTTGACAAGAGGGTTAGTGAGATTAAAGGGAGGAGTATTACCTCCAGACTAGAGATCCAGATTGTATATGGGATCACTCTCAAAATATATATGGGTTCACTCTCATAAATTGTACGTATATTCTATATAAATTTCGAAACTCAGTGGGTTCCCGTGAACCCGTATATGACTTTATAGATCCACCCTGCACGAATTCTCAAGAATCAGAATCAGAGAATAATAACAATTGGGAATTTGGGATGAACGAAGCGTCTGACTAAATATATAGAGGTGCACAAATCAGGTTTTACAAATACCTGGTTTCGGGTATGGAACCTGTTCCGGGTATGACCGGGTATTGGTAATACTCGGATTGGATTAGGGTCGGGGGTATTGTCTCTAAAAACCATACTCTATGCATCGGGTTCGGGGTCGGGTATAGAACTGGGTATTCTAAAACCGGGTATTTGAATACCCTATTTTCGGGTATTGAAAAAACCCTATTTTCATGTTTTTTTCGAGCTTTTTTCCGGGTATTTTTCAGGTATAGATTGAATTTTTTAAAAATGCTACATTTTTAGGGGTATTTTTAAGGTATTTCTTGAGTATAGATCGGGTATTTGAAATACCCGGTTTCGGGTATTGGAAAAACCTAATTCCGGGTATGAAACCGTTTCAGGTATAAAAAGAAACCGGTTTTGATTTTTTTCGGGTCCGGTTCCGGGCTCGGTTTTTTTTGTGCACCTTTATTGGTAATACCCGGTCACTTGTTTTACATCAATAGTAACTCGTATAGGCCAAGATCCTCAAAGCAAATACCCATGACCCACCTAGCTCCTGGCCCATTAGTTTCCTAAGCCATCATCTTACAAGCCCACAACTAATCTCCAAACCCAACACTCGTTCACTATCACCAAATATGCAAAATACATATAATAATATTAACAATTAGAAAATGTTTAATACAAATTTAATAAGAGAATGAAATGTAGAAAAAAAAAATTACCTTTCAACACTCCCCACCATTTATTACTTGAACATAGCGAACAACCCTCTCTCTTTACAAATATACGACTCATGTTCTACCGTAAACACTCCCTTAGCAAATGCCTCAATAATTTGTTCTCCGTACTTTGTTTTCACCACTTAAGTAGTCCCATTTGAAATTCTTACTTGAAGATACAACAAATCAACCTCAAAATATTTACTATGAAAATAGCAACAAAGTGATCACGCAACAGTTTTATAGGTAAAGTAACACTGACTTTTAACTTGGTCAATAAATTTATCAACCAAACAATTTCATCATTCACATAGACTGGTACTTATAGAGGTAGGGTACCAAAAAAACCCAAATACCCTTAAGTACCACCCGTGGGTCAAAGGTAAACTCCTCATATGTCACCTACGGGACAAATGGATCACCTTCATGACTCAATAAAAGAAGAACAAAGATGCGTCCTAGAGACTGTGCGGAAGCATTCAGGTACCCTCAGAATTCATCCGCAGGGTAGTATCCCCACCCGCTAAGATGACCAGAAGGCAATGTCATAGGACAGCTGTAATTAACTAATTACCTTCTCTAAGATTTGCCAAGGTCTTTTCTTTGAGAATACGTGACCCACCAGCCAATGAATGGAGGACATCTAGCCAGGTTGTTATAACCATGCACATGGCCAAAGTTATTTTGTCCTATCATAGAGAGACACGTGTCCATGTTGTTATAACCATGCACATGGGACGTATAGCTCAACCTATCACATGAGGGCACGTGTCCAGACGGTTACAAGAGCATCTTCTAGAAAGGGACAACTGGACCAATCACATTCCCACACCCTTCGGCTATAAATACTTCATAAACTCCATGAGGTAACACATTGACTCTCCACTATCTACTCTAAATACTTAAGTACTTTCTCTCCATCAGAACTGTACTTATTCTCACGCCGGGGGGTGGTTACGGGAAGATCCCCCCTGTTTTCCATCCCGTAACGAGCTTACGGTGCTTGTTTTGCAGGTTTCCGTCACTGGACTTCTGGAGGTTGTGCTCATATCGTTGGTGAGTTGTGTTTGACCCATACCTGTGGACTCAATGGATCCAGGACCCGTTAAGGGGATAGGATCCGTGTTTCTTCGTTGGTGCCATCCGTCATTGTGTTAGAACTGCAAAATTTTTCTGTTGGTTTTTGGTTCGTACGATATGAGTCAGCTTCCTGAGACGTGGATGGAAACTCCTATAATTGCTAGACGTTCCACCAATGTAGAAGCACTTATAGGTTCTACTCTGGGTAACTTGGAATGTGTCATGGCACTTGTAGGTCCTTCTCCGGGTCACTTGGGATGTATAACGGTGCAAACTCGTCGGACTCGTACAGAATTGGGTCTGGAAGACGATTCTAACGATTCTGAGTCGATGAGGACCCAACATCGAATTCCAGAGCTAGAGGACCCTTATCCCCTGAGGAATAGTTCCGTATCCAGCAGGAAAATGTCACAGCCGAGTACGAGCGCATGGTGCGTGAAGAGAGACTTCATGCTCGTATTCTGAATTATGATGAATCTCCCAGGAAGTCTCCTTCTCCTCCAACAACTTTGAGGAATAGTCAAAAACGCAGAAGCCTTCAAACTGAGGGGTTTCCCGAATATGAGTTTGTTAGGAGAGGACGTGGTTATCCTCGCAGGGTTACACATCCACATTCCTACAGAGAAGAATTGGAAAGTTTTGATCCGTCATACCATTCGAGCGCTGTTGGCTATTATAGCAAAGATAGCAGACTCCATGGTTGATAAGGGACTAGTCGCCCGCGTGCGACCATTCGCCATGCCGAATTACATAGCAACGTGGAGGAGGACTTTACCAAGCCATATCGCCCTGCAACTTTCACTGAAAAATCAAAGTTCATTGTACGTATTGCAACTGCTCCATTCCCGGTCAATGCGAAAATTCCAACATCCATAGGGAAATACGATGGGATGACTGATCCCAGTGATCACTTATTATACTTTGTGGCTGTAGGAGGAGTCAGCGGTTGGACTCTTCCCTACTAGTGCCACATATTCGCATTAACATTCACTAGTGCAGCACGGGAGTGGTCTGAGAAGTTGTCGAACGGACAAATTTAGAGCTGGGATGACTTTTTAGACAAATTTTCCCAGCATTTCAGTCAGCAGAAGAAGCACACTCATGATCCTTCTGAGATATTAGACGTGGTGAGACGAAACAATGAATCCATTGAGGACTTCATAACTAGATTCAACAACAAAAGTCTCAATATCGGCGGGATCAGCGAAGATATGCTGCCTAAAACGAGGAAAAACAAGTAAAATAGGGGAATGTGGTACTCACCTTGATAGACAAACAAAAATGAAAAGAGAAATATTAAAAATGATGATTCGCGGAAATCACGCGTAGACGACAAGGCCTATAAAGGAAAATAGAATATAGATATGCTAAGTTAATGAACTAGATAGATTAAGAAAGCTCGACAATTATAATTATTGTTAAGTTACTATTATATCGTTTTTAATCATAATTAATATAATTATATTTAAAGATATTATATGAAAAATTATTAGTTTGTTAAATTGTTTATAAAAGTATATTAAAATATTTTATTATATAAAAGTAAAATACATCTTTTAAAATATTATTAGTTTATTAATTATAAAGTTTACTTGTTGTGTGTGTGTGTTAATATAATGAATTAATACTAGTTAATTAATATATTTATAATATAATATATTTGTTTAAAATTTATTAATATAATGAATTAGATGAACTAAAAATAATAAAAACCCAAAAATCCTACAAAAACGGGCTGTCGGAACTCGAACCCGCGCCGGTAGCCGTTTCCCTCTAAACACACACACCAGTCCAAACCATCTGATCTATCAAGTATGTTGTTTATAGTTTGAAAATAAAAATACATGAATATAAGTTGTAAGAACCCAGAATTCACATGTGAACCCTAAAACCTTCAATCGTCCAAATCGTTAAACGATTGGCCGATTAACGTTAGGGTTAATATAGAGGACAACTAGACGAGTTAAAACATGAATTAAATTACCTCAAAATGTTTTTTAAAGATGGACAATAATACCGAGGAACAGGCCGGCGCTACCCAATGATGAACATGTGCGAACAGGTTCTAAAAATCAAATTAAGTTTGGGGGTTTATATGGCGAGGTTGAGAGGATTGCTTCTGCACGTTTAATTGCATTTATGTTAATGTGTATATGTATATTAATATAGGGTTAGGTTCGGCTTATAAGAAATACGAATTGCAGATTCGTTATGATTTGATTACCATAATACGAATATTAGTTAGGCAGAAATTAACGTAATTATCGTATTTACAAGATCACTTTCAACTTACAAACGAAAATTAAGGTCCAAGTAAACTAATTTTATATTCGGGTACAAGAAAACTGAAATGGATACGGGTTCGGATCATGGGTATCCAGTTAGAGATATTGGTTATAAACAAAAGTTCATTTTAACCCTGGGGTTTAAGAATGGGTACACAAAAGGGTAAAAAGTTTAATTCAGGGTCAAAATTTGAATAATCATAAAAGTTATTATAGTTAAATTAAATATATGAAATAAATAAGACGAATAAATAATACTAACTCGATAAAGGTGACGTTTTATTGATTAAAAATTCCTGAAGAATGAAAATGGGTTGATTAGTATAGACTTGAAATATCCGAGTTGTTACACAACTCCGGAGTTAAAAAGAATGCCCAATTTATGCTCAATGATGGCAAAGTATTTCATGTGTTCAACAAGCAAATCATCAGATAATTTTCTTTATCTTCACTTCTTGACTTGCGACCTTTTCTTTTAACGAATCAACCTCTTCTTTTAAAGGACCATTAATTTGCAAATAAACATCAGAAAATGATTGTTGAGAAATCTTAGGATCAGATTGTTGAGAGACTATATGATCAGCTTTTGGTATTACCTGATGCACAAAATCATCAACATTGGGTGTCTACTTCTTGGTTGTAGCTGTTTTCAACAAATGATCAATTGCATCATCTAAATTGACTTCAAAATCAGGTGCTTTTTTAGCTTCAGGTGTTTTAACCACCTCTGGAGTTTTATCAACAGATATTCCTTAAACATCTTCAACATCATTAGGCTCATTAACCAAACATTTATCAAATACTGACCTTTTCACCATATGCTTGATTCTTTTATTCTTTGGCTGACTTGTTTCTGGAACATATGTTTCATCGTCATCATTAAAATTTTTCTTTGATATGCGTTCATGACAAAAATCATGCATAGCTCGTGGATCAGCTAAGACATTCTTTGGAACCTCATTATCGATTCTGTGTCTTCATCATCAACCAAATGATCATCAGCAATAGGTAGTTGTTGAGCCAGATAGCAGCAGGAGGTGTAACAACCTCAATCTTAATAACACGTTTATGTTTCTTTTTAATATTTTGTGACCCTTCAGCTTCAGCTTTCACAAACCATTTACCACCCAATGACATAACCATGCATCCTCACATTTTCATTCTCCCGGTCAGAATCATTATCATCTTTTCTCCACTGTATTCGATGTAGCAACATAATCAGGATTCAGTAAATGTCCAAATAGTGCTCGGAACTTAGGAATTTGTTCCTCGTTATTTTTCCTTTAAATATTTAGCTTAGCACACCCAGTAACAAACATGTGAGCTAGCTTCATCTCCTCACCAGTCTTATCAATATCAGGAAACTGATGATCAATAATAAGCTGAATAAACCTCGGATACATCATCCATTTGTTTTCAAAATATAGCTTCATGTGCTCGAATATAATTTTAGAAAAGTTATATTTCAAGTTTAAGCAAAAAGCAGTCATCATGCACATTTGGTAATCCAGAATTTCTTCATAACCACCCTTCATGTGCCCAAAACAATGTACTACCACGTGTACCAAGAACTTATAAGGTCTTGACAACCCAGTCTTCAAGAACCATCTGTACAAATCATTCTGGTATCCCATTCTCAACAACTAAACCTTCACCATTCGTTCATCCAACGAAGTAGGATCAGTAGACTCATCACCTAGTTCCAATACATCCCTTAAAACTTGCTCAGAAATAATAATCTCTTTGTTTTTGACCACCGACTTTATACATCTTCTTCAAGATTTACGTTACTCCATAATTCAGCAACCAGCTCCTTGATTATCACAGTATTAGCAGTGATTGCTTTAAAGATCTTTGACCTCTCAAAGAATGACAATATAACTACAAACGGTTCCATCTTGTCATCCGATCCGTCTAGAAAAGCACATATATTATGATTCGCATCAAAATCTTTTACTTTTACCACCTACACCTACACAAACAAACAAACAGATAACATGTTAGTAAGTTTTAAAACAATTTTTAAACAAATCTTTAAATGTGTGCACTTATACATATTATCACGTGTAATTCTAAGAACAAACGTGTAAGTTCCATCCGCATAACATATTAACGTATAAGTATTTTGTACGTATAAGTCCAGTTCACACGTATAAGATCAAATAAACAATGTTCAAAATGTAAGTGTTCTCCGTACAAGTCAAAAATTCAACATATAAGATTATAAAACTTATATGCTGTATAAGGTCAAAACCTTATGCGTTCAATATTAGGTCAGACAAAATCTGCACAGTTAAGCCACCAAATCATGAATTTTATATTCAACAGGTTCGGAATATCATCGATTAGCCTATACAAACAAAAACTCCTTGTATACAGACCAGAAACAAGTCTAATTAGGTTCAAGAGTATTGTGTACTGTTCATCGCTTGCCAACTCACACAGATCTGTCATACAAACAAAGATTTATACCTTGAAGATTTCTTGTAGTGAACAAATCGACCACAAGAATCAAGAAACAGTTATACGCAATTGACAGAAATTGATATATGGACACAAAGAGAACAGCGTATATCTCTTTAAGCGGATATGTTGAGCAATAAAAAACTTAAGCGTAAACATCCTGTATATATAGGAACCCATATACGCCCGTATAAGTAAAATAGACTTATACGCCATATAAGTTAATTACTTATACGTTTGAAATTTCAAACAATTTAAAAACAGGCAAATTTCACACATACAATCCCGATCAAGTCCAAATTAATGACCTTGATGAATCCTTTTGAAAATTTGCTTTTAAACAACTAATTTCACAAATTTTTGAACTTAATCAAGTCCAAATTAATGACCTCTATCAATTCAATTAAACATTTAAATCCCAGATTTTGAATCATTTTTGTCAAAAACATCAACTCGATTCCGATTCTTGGATATCCATACTCGAATCACCTTTCACCAAAGTCTAAAATAAATCAGAAATATAAAATATTTTTGGTTTAAAAATGAAAATATGTAAATGATGTGGTCAAAAGCGTATATATTTATTATATATATTACCTACGAATTTTAATACTTATGAGCTAGTTTTTATTTAATATTATCTTTATTTGGCTCATATTCAGATTTTATGGTTTCAAGAGATAACGAGCTTAAACGCCTAACTTTTGAGTAATTTAGTTTATTTAAATGAAATGATACACTGTATGTTCTTTGAATTATTAAAACGTAAATTTAGATTTCACTTTTGGGTTATAAACATGAATGTAACCATTTTAACTATAAGCTAATTCACATTTATTTGATTCTAGGAACTGGTTGGACTTTCAACATATCAGGGCCCAATCGAATTAAAAAATCAAAGTTGGATTAAAGAGACATGGCAGGCCCACGAGAATTTGGTTTAGCACCCATGACATGAATTATAAGAGTTGGCTATCAGAAGGGTTTTTGTTAAACCCTACGCACGGCAGACGAAACATAAATATATATATAATAGAGGTTGGTGGGGATTTTTTTGGTCAAGGAGTTCATGTGGGTTTTTTTTGCGAGCTGACAAGAGAGATAGATATATTATTAATAGTGGACGGCAGCATAGGGAAGAAGAATAAAATTGGTTTTGGATTTTTGGTTTTGGTCTAGAATGTAAACAGAAATTATCATTGTTATTGGTGAGTTGTAAGGCTACTAATGAGTTTTATCATATATATTATTTTTGTTTCGTATTTAATTATGAGTAGCTAAATATTTATACTTACTACGTTATGGTTGAGCACTATGTTATATTAATTGTTTGACGAACTACTATTGATTTTTGGTTGATTTGATATTATGGTAAAGTTTTTAATTGGTTTGGTCATGATATTGTTGCGTAATAGAATCTAGTTTATTGCTTTAATATTTATTCCCCTTGTGTTTAATAGTTTTTTGGAGATTGTTAGGCGCTTGATTAGGTTGTCTGCTTTGTGTTTTCAACTTGTTTGCGGTTTATGGTCGAAAAAATCGTAGGAATAAATATTGAAAGTGGTTTAGATTTTATTGTTCTTTCACTAGAGAGGCCGGGAGGTAATTTAGTGTTGTGTCATCTTTGTCTTTTACGGGTTTGGGTAATAATTGCACGGGAGTGTGTTATCTTAGGTCCCTTAGATTATTGCGATACAAGTTTTGTTCAAGTTAATTAAAAATAACCCCTTTATGTTAATATATATTGTATCCGAAGAGACCAGGAGGTGATTTGGGTTGTGGGGTACCATAGTATTATTAGGTAAGGTGAGACTGGGAGGTGATCCAACCCTTTAACAATTGAGCTTCACCTGTCATTAGAGTTCTAGGGTGTCGTTGGTGAGGCTGGGAGGCGATCTAGCGTATTTTAGTGGTCTTTAGTGTCATATTTTTTTAAGATATTGTTTTTCAACCAAGTCAAGTTCGTTAGCTATTAAGTTTAACTAGTAGGATTCCACTACCTAGGTAGTCGTTTCTCATATTTGTTTTAAACCCAATTTTATAAAGTTTTATTTTTTAGTTTAATTTTTAATTAGTTAAGATTATTAGTTTAAGTAATATATAAAAAAAGAATTCTAAAAATCAAAAGAAAAGTCTAGGTTAGTAATCTTTTAGGTTTAATAATTAGAGTTACCCAAAGTGTTCTAGGTTCGATATCCGTTCTTACTTGCTAACTACATTACGACCGGTACACTTGCCGATTGTGTGTTTTTTTAGGTGAATTCGGTAAAACTTGGTTTTTAATATTATATACGCTTTTCACACATCATGTTTTTGTCGCCGTTGCCGGGGACACTGGCAAATTCTTTGTTTAAACGAGTTGATTTTCTGATATGTTTATTTGTTTTTTATTTAGTTGTCATTTTTCCTTTAGGTGCCTTTACTTGCTATTTGTGCCTTTAGGTTTAGTTTTTCCTTTAAAAAAATATTAAAAAATAAAAATAAAAATAATAAAATAATTTTTATTTCAGTTTATGCATAATACCCGTTCTCAAGTCCCACCTTTATTCACTGCATCAAAAGAGTCTGAAAGAGAGTTTCAGGAGCGACTTAAGGAGACTAATAATCAAAACTGGCAAATTCCATCTCACGTCATGAATTCTATCACCAATTCTGCTGATGAAGATGCTTCGGGACACCTGTCCCGATTCGTGTGGATCTGCAAAACTTTTAATATTAATAATATCTCATCCGACGTCATTCATCTTAAGTTATTCCCGTTCTCACTTTCTGGTCGTGCTGCAACATGGTTTGACTCTCTTCCAAATGCTTCAATCGCCACATGGGCCGACTTGCAATCCAAGTTACTTAGGAAGTATTTCCCTCCATCAAAGGCTGGGCGTCTACGCGAGCAAATCTGTTCTTTTCATATGGACCCCAATGAGTCCTATTATTCTGCGTGGGAGCGTTTCCAAAATCTTATAAGCCATTGTCCTCAGCATGGCCTAAACGATTGGGCTGTGGTTGAAAAAATCTATAACGGTCTTACTCCCGAAACCCAACAACGGTTCAATACTGCAGCTGGAGGAAACATGATCGATAAACTCACCATAGAGGAGGCTGAAGAAATGTTCGAGAGCATTGCATTAGGAGATCAGCATACACCGAGTAGAAGGTCTGTCTCGGCTGCCAAGGCCTCAGCTATCTCAGCATCACGTGGAGTGCATCATGTTGATCAGAATACTAGTGTGTCAGCGGATGTGGAGGCACTCAAGAGGGAGATGAAAGAGCTTAAAATTCAAGCTCGTAGGTGCGAGATATGTCGTGGAAATCACGAGACAGCCGATTGTCCAGTTGATTCTCAAGAGGAGGTAGATTTTCTTGCTAATCAAAACCGTACCTTCAATTCTGGTTGGTGAAACTATAATTCTAACTGGCGGTCAGGTAACACCGGTTATCAGCAACGCTAGAATCTGTTCCAAGAACCTGCTCCTGTACCAAATAGTACTTCCAAGATCGAGGAGATGTTGGCTAATCAATCTCAATTGTTAAATCAACTCTTACAAAATGATGCCAACACCAAATCCACTCTTATGCAACATGAGACGTTCCTGAAGGGACAACAGGTCGCATTTTAGAATCTCGAGGCCAAGTTTTGTGAGTTGTCCGCAAATATTGATCAACGACCCTCTGGGAGTCTTCCATGTAATACCGTCCCTAATCCCACCTATTCTAAACCATTTCAAAATGCTCAGGCCAAGGCAGTGACCACTCGAAGTGGGCGAGGTGTCGTTAGCGATACACCAAGAGAGGAGGAGGAAGTTGATGAGGAGATGGAGTTAGAGACACCGCCTGATAGGGTGAACCAGAGGCGAGGCCCAGCAAGTACCTCACGGTCAGGCAGTGCGTCAGTTGAGAAGGAGAAGCAGGTTGAGCAGGAACCGGTGCGCGTCTATAAGCCAAAACCGCCATATCCCGGTCGTCTAGTGAAAAAGAATGATTCTAAGCAGTACTCTAGGTTTCTCGACATGCTTAAGAAGCTCCATGTGAACATTCCGTTTATCGAAGCTCTTGCGAACATGCCAAAACACGCCAAGTTTCTTAAAGACTTGCTCACTAATAAGACGAAACTTGAGGAGCTTTCGACTGTTACTCTTAGTGAGGAGTGTTCTGCCGCCGTACAGAACAAGCTTCCTAGGCAGATGACAGATCCAGGCAGCTTTACCATTCCTTGATTGATTGGTAATCTTCATGTTAGCAATGCTTTGGCCGATCTCGGTTCAAGCATTAACCTCATGCCCTATTCTATATTTGCCAAACTTAACATGAGAGAGCTACTTCCCACCCGAATGAGTATCCAGCTGGCACACCGATCCGTTAAGTTCCCAAGGGGCATTGTGGAGAACATGTTGGTGCAGGTGGAAAAATTCATCTTTCTGGTCGACTTTGTCATTCTCGATATGGATGAGGACACGAATGTTCCGCTCATCCTCGGCCGTCCATTCTTAGCCACCGCACGCGCTCTCATCGATGTTGTCGATGGCAAATTGAGTCTTCGAGTTCATGATGACACGGTCACATTCGACGTGCAGAAATCCATGAGGCACACTCAGCAACATGATCACACTCTCTATTTCATCGACAGTTTCATAATGCATGTAGGCAACTATCTTAAAAAGTTCTGCGAGGGAGACACGTCCGACACTCAGATCATCGATGTGGAGAATCAGTCATTGATAGAATTTGATTTTGAGTTGCAGGAGAAGGAGGAGCAGCAGTTACTTGAGAAGGGAGGACACGAGCCAATCATGAGTTCCCAAATATTTTCTAATGTCCTTGCAGTTGAAGAGCGAGAGTTTCCGATTTAAAAACCATTTGTTGAGAACCCCCCATCTTTAGAGCTAAAATATTTAACATCTCACCTCAAGTATGCGTTTTTAGGGGAGGGGTCTCAACTTCCCGTCATCATCTCTTCGAGTTTGGAGACTGAGGAGAAGGAGAAGTTGATGGTTGTTCTGAATTCTCATAAGCATGCCATCGCATGGAAGCTTATAGATATCAAAGGTATAAACCCGTCATTTTGCACACATAAAATCTTTATGGAGGACGAGTTTAAACCTGTGGTGCAGCCACAGAGGAGTCTTTACCCGAACATGCAGGAGGTTGTCAAGAAGGAGGTTATTAAGTTGCTCGATGCTGGTTTGATTTTTCCGATCTCCGACTCCGCGTGGGTTAGCTCAGTCCAGGTGGTCCCTAAAAAGGGCGGTATGACAGTTATCACGAATGAAAAGAATGATCTCATACCGACACGGACTGTAACAGGGTGGCGAGTTTGCATCGACTACCGCAGACTTAACGAGGCCACACGAAAGGACCACTTCCCACTTCTGTTCATCGATCAGATGCTTGAGCGTTTGTCAGGACAACAGTTCTACTGTTTTCTTGAAGGATTTTCCGGTTATTTCCAGATCCCCGTCGCCCCTGGTGATCAGGAGAAGACCACATTTACATGCCCCTTTGGCACATTCACGTACCGACGCATGCCATTCGGATTATGTAATGCTCCAGCTACTTTTCAGCGGTGCATGGTTGCTATTTTTCTTGAGTTAATCGAGGATTCCATGGAAGTCTTTATGGATGATTTTTCTGTCTTTGGGAATTCCTTCAACGATTGTCTGCGTAACTTAGATCGAGTGCTCTCTAGATGTGAAGAGACGAACCTTATGCTTAATTGGGAGAAATGTCACTTTATGGTTCGTGAGGGTATTGTTTTAGGTCATAAGATTTCTAGTGCGGGGATTGAGGTAAATAGAGCTAAGGTAGACACCATTTATAAACTTCCACCGTCCACTTCCGTGAAGTTTATTGGTAGTTTTTTAGGTCATGCGGGATTCTACCGCCGATTTATTAAAGATTTCTCGAAAATCTCCCGTCCGATGACCCAGCTTCTAGAGAAAGATAGGCCGTTCAATTTTATTGAGGAGTGTTTGAGGGCCTTTGAGTTGATTAAGGAGGGGTTAGTGAGTGCTCATATTCTTGTTGCTCTCGATTGGACTTTTCCGTTTGAGATCATGTGTGATGCGAGTGATTTTGCTGTTGGAGCCGTGTTAGGACAACATCGAGAGAAACATTTTCATCCCATCTATTATGCTAGCAAGACCCTTAACGATGCTCATGAAAATTACACTACGACAGAGAAAGAGCTTCTGGCAGTCGTTTTCGCGTGCGATAAATTCCGTTCGTATCTCGTGCTTTCTAAGACTATCATTTTCTCTGATCTTGCGGCTCTGCGGTACCTGTTCTCCAAGAAAGATGCGAAGCCTCGACTCCTTCGTTGGATCCTTTTGCTTCAGGAGTTCAATATAGATATCAAAGATAAAAGAGGAGCTGAAAATGTCGCCGCCGACCACATGTCACGACTAGAAAATTCCGACTTGGACAGGACCCAGGAACAGGGGATTGGTGATGATTTCCCGGGTGAGACTTTATTGTATGTAAAGGCGAGTGATGAGGGGTTTCCATGGTTTCCTGATCTTGCGAATTATCTATCCTCTGATGAGTTAGTTCCCGGACTGACATATCAGCAAAATAAGAAGTTCTTTGCAGATATCAAGTTCTACATTTGGGAGGATCCATACTTATTCCGTATTGGCTCGGATCAGGTGATTCGAAGATGTGTTTTTGGTGATGAAGCCCGTAGTATTCTTCGACGTTGTCATGAGGGCCTGACCGGTGGTCATTTTGGTGAAACTTATACCGCCAAACGCGTGTTTGATGCGGGATTCTATTGGCCGACTGTTTTTCGTGATGCGCATGAGTTTTTTCGTTTGTGTGACGCATGTTAGAGAGCCGGTAACATCTCATCCCGAAATGAGATGCCACAAAACCCCATCCAGGTGGTTGAGATATTTGATATATGGGGCATCGACTTTATGGGTCCTTTTCCTATGTCTAGAGGGAATAGATACATCCTCGTTGCTGTCGACTACGTTTCCAAATGGGTGGAGGCTCAAGCCTTACCTAGAAATGACGCGCGAGTTGTAGTGGGATTCCTTCGAAAACTCTCTGCTTGATTTGGTACTCCTAAGGCCCTGATCAGTGATCGGGGTACCCACTTTTGTAACGCTCAGATGGATAAGGTTCTAAAACGTTATGGGGTTACCCATCGCCTTTCTACGGCCTACCATCCTCAAATTAGCTGTCAAGTGGAAAACACCAATCGTGGCATTAAGAGGATCTTAGAGAAAACAGTTGGGAACAGTCGCGGAGACTGGGCTGAAAAGCTAGATGATGCACTCTGGGCCTTTCGTACTGCATTCAAAACGCCTATCGGGACCACTCCCTTTCGGCTAGTTTATGGAAAGGCGTGTCATCTTTCCATTAAGTTAGAACATCGTGCGTATTGGGCTTTAAGAGCCGTAAATCTTGACTTATCTGCGGCGGGAAAGAGTCGTTTTCTTCAGATTCATGAGGTTGAGGAGCTACGGAACGATGCATATGAAAGAAGTAGGGGGTATAAGGAGCGGACAAAGGAACGTCATGATAAACATATTAAGGGTTCCAAAGAGTTTAAGTGTGGGGATAAGATAAGATGCTTCTGTATAATTCCCGGCTGAAGTTGTTTCCGGGTAAATTGAAATCCCGATGGGGTGGTCCGTTCGTTGTGAAGGAGGCATTTCCGTAAGGAACGGTTGAGATAGAGGCTGAGGATGGACGTTCTTGGAAAGTGAATGGGCATAGACTGAAGCATTATGTTGGAGGTCCACTTGGTGATCGCGAGGAGGAGGCGATCTACCTTGATCCGCCTGGAGAGTAGAGGAGGAGAGCACACTCGTGATTTTGCCCGAGTTGTAGAGTTTGTAGGAAACTTAGTTGCATTAATATCTGTTATTTTTATTCTGCTTTATTTTATTTTATTTTTCTTTGAGTCTGTTTGATGTCTGCTTTGGGTTGTTTTGAATTTTGTTTTGTAGGATTGGATTTTCTCGTTCGTACTCAATCTCCATTCGGACGAGGATTTTTCTTAGCCTATCATATTGTAGATGACACCCAGAAGCTGCGGCTGCGAATGAAATGCTATACGGTCGCCTTGGAACAAGACTTGTGAAGATAACTGCATAATTACCAGGGGAGTCTGTTCCAATTTCTAGCTTTATTTGCTTACATTTTTTATTTTGCTTTATTTTCTGTCTTTTTTTATTTCTACATTGGTGACAATGTAGATTTTAAGTGTGGGGATGACAACTGACGTTTTCTTTTGGTAAAAAAAAAGTTAAAAAAATTAATAATAAAAAGTTTAAAAAAGTAAAAAAAAAAAAAATTTCCCGAAATTTGAACGAAATTTTTTGCAAATAATGGAAAATGATAGAAAAATTTGAGATTGGTTTTTAAAACTACTATTATATGAGATTAAATAAAAGATAACGCACAAAACTTGGGATGTGTCGGTAGGCCCAACTAGCTTTGATAGTCCTCTTTAGCAGATTTTATATCTAATAATTTGAAAAACGGTGAAACCGAATTTCGATGCTTAGGGAGGATTACCATAATCTGAAAACTTTGAGATGGTAAGAATTAAATGCACTCAAATCAGCACACCACCACATGTCCATCTTTTTACGAGCTTAGAAAATAGTTAAATAATTTAGGGTGATATAAAAAAATGAAAAAAAAGAAAAAAAAAGTATGCTATGAAAGTTATCAGTATTCCAAAAGTTTGTCCAAAAAGCAAATGACCATGAGAAAGTTATGTAATGAAAAATGCCAAAGAAACATTCTCAAAAATAGAAAAAGAGGTCAAAGATGCACATACTAGACGAGACTTAGAGTTTACGTGTTACCAAGGGGATAGTGACTCTGAGGATACATTATTGGGGCTCGAAGGTTCTTAGTCTGTAAATATCAAATTAGGAATTTATAGGACAAAGTCCAATAATATTTAGGAATAGCTCGGACGACCTCCACAGGACCATTCATCCATCAAATTTCACCGAGTGCATCTAATTAGTACTATCAACGAGTCCTTGGCTTATGGTGATTTGTCAAACCAGTTTGCTTTGACTATAATTTTTCTAGCTCTCTTTGTCTGAAATGGTGTAGGTGTAGCCGTGGTTTTTGAACTTAAAGCGCTTAATGCAATAGGGGGCTTGATAGGCTGGTGGCTGGGTTTAAGTGGACAACAATATTGGCAATCGCGGTTTTTGCGTTTATCTATGCTTAAAAGATAACCTATATGTTTTAATGATCAGTTTCGAATTCTGATTCCATTGCAAAATACTTTTTCAGGGACGAAAAAGGTTTAAGCGTGGGGATATTTGATGTGGTCAAAAGCGTATATATTTATTATATATATTACCTACGAATTTTAATACTTATGAGCTAGTTTTTGTTTAATATTATCTTTATTTGGCTCATATTAGATTTTATGGTTTCAAGAGATAACGAGCTTAAACGCTTAACTTTTGAGTAATTTAGTTATTTAAATGAAGTGATACACTGTGTGTTCTTTGAATTATAAAAACGTAAATTAAAATTTCACTTTTGGGTTATAAACATGAATGTAACCATTTTCTATAAACTAATTCACATTTATTTGATTCTAGGAACTGGTTGGACTTTCAACATATCAGTGGGCCCCATCGAATTAAAATATCAAAGTTGGATTAAAGAGACATGGCAGGCCCACGAGAATTTGGTTTAGCACCCATGACATGAATTATAAGAGTTGGCTACGGAAGGGTTTTTTTAACCCTACGCACGGCAGACGAAACATAAATATATATAGTAGAGTTTGGTGGGGATTTTTTTGGTCAAGGAGCTCACGTGGGTTTTTTTTGTGAGCTGACAAGAGAGATACATATATTATTAATAGTGGACGGCAACAAAGGGAAGAAGAATAAAATTGGCTTTGAATTTTTGGTTTTGGTCGAGAAAGTCAACAGAAACTATCATTATTAATGGTGAGTTGTAAGGCTACTCATGAGTTTTATCATATATATTATTTTGTTTCGTATTTAATTATGAGTAAGTAAATTTTTATACTACCTAGGTTTTGGTTGAGCATTATGTTATATTAATTATTTGACGAACTACTATTGATTTTTGGTTGATTTGTTATTGTGGTAAAGTTTTTAATCAGTTTGGTCATGATATTGTTGCGTAATAGAATCTAGTTTATTGCTTTAATATTTATTCCCCCTGTGTTTAATAGTTTTTTGGAGATTGTTAGGCGCTTGATTAAGTTGTCTGCTTTGTGTTTTCAACTTGTTTGCGGTTTATGGTCGAAAAAATCGTAGGAATAAATATTGAAAGTGGTTTAGATTTTATTGTTCTTTCACTAGAGAGGCCGGAAGGTAATTTAGTGTTGTGTCATCTTTGTCTTTTAAGGGTTTGGGTAATAATTGCACGGGAGTGTGTTATCCTAGGTCCCTTAGATTATTGTGATACAAGTTTTGTGCAAGTTAATTAAAAATACCCCCTTTATATTAATATATATTGTATCCGAAGAGACGGGGAGGTGATTTGGGTTGTTGGGTACCATAGTATTATTAGGTAAGGTGAGACTGGGAGGTGATCCAACCCTTTTAGAATTGAGCTTCACCTGTCATTAGAGTTCTAGGGTGTCGTTGGTGAGTCTGGGAGGCGATCTAGCGTACTTTAGTGGTCTTTAGTGTCATATTTTTTTAAGATATTGTTTTTCAACCAAGTCAAGTTTGTTAGCTATTAAGTTTAACTAGTAGGATTCCACTACCTAGGTAGTCGTTTCTCATATTTAGTTTAATTTTTAATTAGTTAAGTATATTAGTTTAAGTAATATAAAAAAAGAATTCTAAAAATCAAAAGAAAAGTCTACGTTAGTAATCTTTTATGTTTAATAATTAGAGTTTACCCAAAGTGTTCTAGGTTCGATATCCGTTCTTACTTGCTAACTACATTACGACTGGTACACTTGCCGATTGTGTGTGTTTTTTAGGTGAATTCGGTAAAACTTGGTTTTTAATATTATATACGCTTTTCACACGTCAGTAAACAAGACAAAATATATCAAACTAAGAACGAATAACAAACAAAATGACACATATTTTTGTGAGTTGAACAAGGAATCATATTGATCAATCCGTTCTTCCATCACGGTTTTTAGTTTTATTATGTCTGATTTTAAGCCAGTTAAGTACATTGTTGTCCACTTAAACTTTTGTAACAAAACATTCAGAGACATTAGTGATTCCACTACCTAGGTAGTCGTTTCTCATATTTAGTTTAATTTTTAATTAGTTAAGTTTATTAGTTTAAGTAATATAAAAAAAGAATTCTAAAAATCAAAAGAAAAGTCTACGTTAGTAATCTTTTATGTTTAATAATTAGAGTTTACCCAAATTGTTCTAGGTTCGATATCCGTTCTTACTTGCTAACTACATTATGACTGGTACACTTGCCGATTGTGTGTGTTTTTAGGTGAATTCGGTAAAACTTGGTTTTTAATATTATATACGCTTTTCACACGTCAGTAAACAAGACAAAATATATCAAACTAAGAACGAATAACAAACAAAATGACACATATTTTTGTGAGTTGAACAAGGAATCATATTGATCAATCCGTTCTTCCATCACGGTTTTTAGTTTTATTATGTCTGATTTTAAGCCAGTTAAGTACATTGTTGTCCACTTAAACTTTTGTAACAAAACATTCAGAGACATTAGTGATATGATTAAGGTTTAGTTAAGCACATAATATCATAATATGATCAGTTTCTAATCTTGATTCAAGCTTATTTTGATTTTTACCATATCACCCCAACTTGATTCAAACCAAAGAACCAGCAGATCAAAACATTTTAAAAAATTTTAACTTTTAACAATCATAGCAACGTTTTCCACAACAAGGCACACCCTCTTTATCAAGCAACACACCAAGCTTCCTTTGCCAAGGATGAGTATGCACGATTTCATCTGTCGTCTTACATACATTGTATGCCCTTAGGATCCGTTTCTTATTGGTATTAAGACGCGCGCAAGGGAGGAACAATGTATGACTAACATTTTTTATCAAGTCAGTAATGAATTTTGTACTTTTTTACATAGCGATCAAGTTTAATGACTTATCAGAGATTCGCTCGCTTGAGCAGGATTTAAAGTATTCTTTTGAATACCAACAAACCGCATAAAGACCTCATGGCTCTAGAAACCTAATGCATCCCATCAATACAGGATTGAAGGCCATAAAACTATACACCATTGAAATGTAGACCGTGTACCAGACGCTTAAAACATTTTATTAATACTTTATTTTTGGTGATCTACTGTAACATAAGGCTTGAGTATGACAGACTATTACATTTCTGCCATCATTACCATGACTTTTGCTAGAATACTAACCAATCTTTCAACATGGCAATTTATGTTTATATCACTTATTCCCTTACTTGTTTGTTCAACAGCCTACCCATACACCGAATATTAAGCAATAGACTTTTATTATTCAATTTTCTGGATTTGGAACAAGACAATCAATGTACTATCATCTTCCTTTTATGCTTTAAAACTCATTTTGAGGAGCAATTTTCTATAGTTTTCGTATTTTTCACATTTTTCAATGTTTTTGGCTTTTATACTTTTTCAAATGTTTTTGGATTTTAATAATTTTATAAATGTTTTTGTATTTTTTCCATACCCATTTCTCCCCCTAAAATCAAGAACCATTTAAAGAAATAATCTACAAAGAAAAAATTTAACCTGGTGAACGGTTGCTGTCGGTCCCACTCTATCTCTCTAGGATCACTCAATAAATCACAGTCTTAACCACATACCTAAGTATTGACAAGAAGGTAAACGACACTACTATACCGTGAAGAACACTTGAGTATTAATGGCAGAAACACTAACACTCTAATTGTTTCTCACTGAACACAAAAGTAACAAACACACGATTAACTCAAAAAAATTCCATTTAATAATACGAAGGTTAAAAACGAAAATCAATTAGGGTGTAAAAGCGGAATGTCGGGATTTTTAGCAGATTTTTGTACAGGATATGGTCTGGCATAAATCACAATATTCTCAGGTGTCAGGTGTTTAGTGTTGTCATAGGCGTGTCCTAAAATATTTCTTTTATAAGCCTAGCCCTGACATCTGACATTCCCCTTTTAGAAACCCTAATCATTGGAACATAATTAAACCTATTACAATAAATGCTAAGTGTAAAATAGGTCTTCGGGCAAGCTTTGCAGCATGTATCATTGTCGAGTAGACCTGGTAACCATGAAGTATGCTGGTAAATAGTTCTCTGGGCAGACTTTACTTAGAATATTTTCCTTAGAAAATATTCGCCTAGCATACTTCAATCCTCTTGACCATATCAAAGTTTTCTCAATATAGTCCCACTAGCAAACTTATTCTTTAGAAATCCCTTCAACCCTTTGTTAATATTAACTTATCATGCAAACCAAAGTGTGCTGGTAACGCTGTAGCTTTGCTAGGAGTTGAACCTTGCTGAGCAGAAGTCTTTAAGTTGTTTCTTGATCAACTTCCTTCAAGCTTGCTGGGAACACTGTTTATTAAGAATAAATCTTGCTAGATTTGGTTTTAGCATGGTTTTAGCCAAGAGTTTGCTAGGAAACAAACCTTTCTTGACTAGAAGAACATCCTTTCTTGACAAAGTGAACCTTGCTTGGTTTAAAACTTAAGAGGAATTCTAGAAGAAACCTTGCTAGGACAAGTAAAAGCTTGCTGGAAACCTGAGCTTGGTCAGTTTCCATACTTAGCACATATTAGAGAGGTTGAGAATTTTCCAATCTTCCTTTGGCGTTTTTCACATCCCAACAATCTCCCCTAGATTAGAACAACCTCAGTTGTACCAAAACACCTCTAAGGTTACATACACTTAGCCAAAATACACATAAAATTTCAAAAGAAATTACATAACATAATGAAGAATATTACATAAGGAAATTCTCCCATAAAGACTTTACAAATTAAATTTAAACAGAAAGTAAATGTCTTCATTTTCTTGAGCATCTAGTCTCATTTCTTTTGTTAAATTTTAATGTAGCAGCCTTTTCTTTCAAGAATGATTTCTCCATGTGGTATGGATCTTTAGTAAGAAGATTCTTTCTGATTATCTCCTCAAGATCCCCCACCTAAAGAAGCTCCAAATTATTGTCATTTGAGATTTTATTTCTTAAATTTCCTTTATTGTTTCTCAGTAAGAACCTTCCATTTCTGTCATCATATAGAACGTGAGCAATTTGTTTTTACTTTTGGAAATGAGATACCTATTTCCTTGTCAATTTTGCTACATTTTTTTGATGATAGGGCAGGGTTTTCTTGATGAACTTGCAAGAATTGGTTTCACAGTTTCTGACATTGTTTCATCTAATCTTTTCCTTTTGTTCAGAAAAGGAAATCCCAACTCTACTTGTTCCCTTAAATAGCTCAGCAATTCAGATTGCTGTGCACTGGTAGACTTGTGCCTTCCCAGATAATCAGAGAAATGTAGTGCTGCAATCACAGTAAATTGTTCTAGGTTGAACTTTCTGAAGTCATTTTTGGAGTAGATTTTCTTAATTTCTCCATTTTTCATCAGAATATTCAGATATTCAATGCTAGAATCATTAAATAGTCCATCTGGCATGATATTGCTATTGCCTAGTGGATTTTTGGCTTTAGCTGCCGCTTCAACAGTAGGTTCAGTCATCTTGAAGCATGTTTGTTTTCGTTTCATTGGAGTATTCACTGTCTTTTTCATCTTCTGTGCATTATTCAGTTTGGAGACTGAGAAATTTGACTTGTTACAAAATACCTTGACTTAGGGTTTTCCAATCTTTGACGGATGAGTAATCTTTTTGGGCATTCCATTGTTCTTACCATTAAGAGGTTGAGCAGTTGCCTTTTCTTGTTTCATTACTTTTCTTTTCATCGTCTTGAAGCTGCTTAAAATCTCTTTTCTTGTCGTGATTTTCACAGAGTCAAAGGGAATCTCATTTTTCATAAGAAATTTTGGTTTCCCACCATATTTGCTTATAAAGTTTTCATTTTGCTTCCTTTGTTCCTGCTCATCTTGTTTCCTCAAGTTTTCAATTGCTAAATCATTGTTTTTGATAGTCTTTTCAACATCTAAGACTTTTGAGATTTTGTCAATTACAATGTTAAATTTTTTATTATTTTTTTTGTAGCTGTTTCTGGTTCATCCTTAAGAATAAGCCTGAGTAATGATACCATCACTCCTTTTGGGATTCTTCATCATTTACACATTTTTCAATTACATCTTGTGGGACATCTTTCTGATTTTCATTGTTTGATTCATTCATTGATTTTTCTCATCCTCAAAATTTTTCATCATTGTTCTTTGTTCTTTTATTTCCTTGTCAGACAACATTTGATTTAGAAACTCTCTATCTTGAACTTCTGTCATTATTTGCTTATAGACCATTTTGGCTTTCATTTTAGATTCATCAATGTGCAAGACCTTTTTATTCACATTTGGAGAATTAATTGTCTGTGTTCTATTAGTTTCTAGATCAATCCCTTTTCCTTTGAGCATCTTTCTTTCATCAACTTGATTCTTTTCTTCTTTTGGAAAGTTATCAGTTTCATCATCTGAACCATTTTCATCATAAATTGATAAAAGATTTAATGAGTTCTCCCCCTGTTTTGGTGCAGCTGAGATCTTCTCAATCTCAGACATTAGGGTTTGAACTTTCTTTAAAGACTTATTCAGTTCTTCCTCAAATTCCAATAAATGATATATGTAGGATTTTGGACTATTTGGAATGGAATTCATGTTAATCGTCGTCCTGAACAATATGGAAACCTACACACAACACAAAGATGGGAGTTTATCTAGTAATGTGAAGGCTTTGTTTTTTAATTATATATGTAGAATTTCAATAATGAAACAATTGAATTGTCTGACTTGATGAAAGTGACAATATGTTAAACAAATGTAAAGTACAGGTCTGCAATTAGTCATCAGAAAAGTTACAGACTAAGTTCTTTTGATTCTTTCTTTTGCACGCCAGATATTTGAATAAAAGGGTTAAAAGCATTCTGTCGTTTAGTACATAAATGCCTTAAACCACCCATATTTTAATTTCAAGTATATTCTAGTTATTAGGTATGCCCAAAAATACTTTAAGAGTGCAAAGTGTGCTAGAGTAGACTTATTTATCCTTTGATGTATATGTTTGCTCTAAAAACAAAGTGTACTCAAAAAGTAAACTTTGCTGGGAATTTTCTGAAGTTTACAAGTATGCTGGGAGAACACTTGGAATAAGACAACATTTAGCAAGTGTGCTAGAAGCATGAAGTTTGCTCGGTAAACAAAGTTTATTAGGAAACCCTTGTAATTTTAGAAAATAACACCAAAAACTATGAAGTATGCTAGACAAATACAAATTTCAAATAAAAAAACAAAGTTTACTCGAAACAGACATGTCAATGTATCACATAATTATCAACTGTGCTAGCCAAACATTGTTGGGTCTATTTTATTTGGTTTGTACTTTGTTTATGTTTTGTTTAGTTTGTGTCTTGTAATCTGAGATCATGGTGATCTCGGTGGGCTTGGGCTTGTTATGGGCTAGGTTGTTGTTCCCCTATATATAGATATTATGTAGGGTTAAATCGGTTGGCCGTTCACTTAGATTTGTAAAACGAAAGATTGTGTAACCAAGTGCTTAAGCATTAGACGTTAATATACATATGTTTTGAAGCATCTCTTATGTTATTTACGTGTTATACTCATTTTCCTTGAATCGTCTCTTGTTATATTCCGCAATAACATAGAGATCATTGATATCATATTGAAAGATTCGTCTCTAGTACTTACAATTGGTATCAGAGCCTATTGACCTATTCTAGGCTCGGTTGTGATATCAAAAGATTTAAGGTGTTAATTCATTGGTATTATTGGTGTTTTTTGTATTTGTATCTCCGATAAATAGTTCATCGGAGAAGAAAGACCTAATTTTGGTAAAAGATCAAGTTGGTTAGGAATCAATTCAAATCCCATAAAACTCGGGATTTAGTTGGTTGCCAAATTATAAATCGTCAACCTTGTTCTCTGGCAATTTAGATCGATTTCAGGGTTACTTGAGGGTTTTCAGCCAAAGACTCTGAGTATTTGAACAAGTAATCATCGATTTCGGCTTGATTTGGGTGTTCTTGGTTAGATTCTAGTGTTTTCGTGCAAATTTGATAGTTCTTGGTTAAATTTCAGAGTTCTCGGTTATTACTTGTTCTCGGTCAACGTTAGTTTTTGGTCTAAAGTTGTTCTCTGTTATTATCCTTGGTTCTCAGCTGGACTGCTCTTGGGCCGAGATCTATTGGGCTATGAAAGATACTTGGACTCAATCTACTGGACTAATACTGTTTTTACTGTTACTGTTAAATTAAACCAACTAACTAATGGTAATGGGTCATCAAATACTACACTTCATCAAGATCTGGACTCCATAATGGGAACTACTACTCGCATACCTCGTTAGTTGTCTCATGAGGGATTTAGCCAGTGGAATTTCAGATTTGAGAAATACGTTAAAGTGAAAGATTCCAAAATCTGGAGAAGTATTGTTAGTGGTCCTCAAGCTATAACCTATCAATGTGATAACTCTGAGGAAGTTGCGGTGAAGCTTGTTGAACTGTACGATGATGCTGATTTTGAGAAAATGGAAGAAGATAAAAAAGCTCTTTCAACGTTGACTATGGCACTCACACCTGAGATTGCCTTGGAATTTAGAGAACTACAGTCTGCTAAGGCACTATGGGAAGCCTTGATTGAAGTATATGAGGCTAATGAAGACATGAGGAGGAGTCGTCAAGATCTGTTGCGACAAAAGTTTAACATGTTTAATCACATTATTGAGAGTCATTTGAAGCTCAGCTGCACATGTTTATAGCTCTTGTGACTGAGATGAGATCTGCAAACATCAATCTAACAGCAGCTGAAACAAACGATAAGCTGGTAAACTCATTTCCTTGAAGTTGGGATATGAATGTTGTAGTAATTAAGAAGACGAAAGATCTCAACTGGCTAACAATGTCAGAAGTTATGGCAATTATCAAGGCTTGTGACATGGATGACAAGCAACGTGCCATATACCATGCAAACTCCTACAATGCAGCTTGCTAAAGTATTGCTTCTTATAATGCACTCATTTTGCAAGACAACTTCTCAATGTTCAAAGCTACTTAGTGTGACATTTGCCAAAAATTTTCATTTAATATACTCTCGATTAGCAATAAAATTTCGTCATTATAAGAAAAATCTTCTTTATTAGTGATCTAGACGTTTCAAAGTCAACAAAAAGTGCAAAAATCGCCACGTAACGAGCTTGACGAGGAATAACCTCGGGTAACGAGTCAAAATGTATAAAAATCCTAAACATTTCTAAATGATCTCGAAAAATTAAAATACATATTAAAGTAGTCGAGACAATGTATAAACTTAATTTTAAAATGCTCGAATCGCAAAAATTGCAAAATAAGTAATCGAGTGTCGGTGGACGACCCGGTAAGGACCCAACATCAACTATTTCCAAAAATTAGTTTTTTAGGTTTTTATATTTGGAAATCAATATCGGATAAAACCTGACAAAAATTATTAGAATCGGAATCCGTTTGATTAGCTAAAATTCGTTAGACGTTAAAATGGAAACTTAAGATTATTGTTTAAATACCCACTAACCAACCCAACCCAAAACCATCCAACCCATTGTTTCTCTCAAAACCATTTGCAATAATTAAGCCTCTACCAAGTCACCTCTTTCTATCATTGTCCTTCTAAAAGAATATGTGTTGGCTTAATCTCCATCACCCACTTGTCCAATATTAACCTTATAGTCCGCCACACCATCTCTTTCTTTCTCTCTATATGTACGGTACAAACACACACACATACACACACTAATTCAAATCATAAATCAAACAAACACAATCAAGAAACTATGTAGGTTGGATAAAGAAACTAGAACATTAAATACTAGGAAGAGATTAGGAAGGAGGCACACTACTTTCACACCCATAACACCACCATTCTCATCTTTCAAATCATTAAGAACAACAAGTAAGTTTACTAGATGAGATGCATAAGATTAGTTGTTCTTGAGTTTGGTTGAAGCTTGAAAGGTTGAAAATATGGATGGTGATGTATGTATGTGTGGACCGTATGTATATATGTATGTGTAAGAGGGAAGATCAACCCCATTTACACATGCATGTGTTCATATTATGAATCAAATATTGATTGCTAAGTTTGATTGTTAGTGTTGTTGAATCTCTTGATTGTTTGTTATAAACTTGAATGAACTTGATGTTAGGATTTGATATTAGAATGGATTTGGATTGATTGTTGATCATTATCTTGTTAATATGGACTTGAATTATTGATAAATTGTTGTAAAAAATGAACAAATCAAGAACTTGTTCATAATTGAAAATTTGAGAATTTTTGGGTTTTGGGATTTATTATGGATTTTGGATGGATTGATGAATCAAAAGTGATTTGGAATAAATTAATTGAAAGTACTATTAATTATATGCTAGAATTAATAGTTGAAACTTTAAGACTAACAAAGATTGTTAAAGTTACTAAATGTGGAAACTTTAATTTAAGAAGAGTTGAAATTTTGATTTTGAGGTGGATACTTGGAAGGAATGTATTCAATATGTGATGAATATTATACTAGAACTAAGATAGGGTGCATGATTAGAAGCATGGATTAGTTAACACATTAGCTAAATGGACAACCACTTAATAGAAATAGTAACTTTGTTGAATGGTAAATTGAAAGAACCAAATTGGAATAGAACACTTAGGATGCATGAAACCCAATCTAACTAATTTAATGAATCAAACTTAGAATTGTACTTGAACAAAGTTGAAAGATTGAATAAGTTAAAGTTACCAAATATTAAAAGTTACTATAATATGAAACTTTGTTAATTGAACACTTCGGAAATTCATAAATTAATTGGTTAATGATGAACTACTTGAATTTATGCATAAATGATGAGATGATATGATGATTTGAACCTGGACATTTAAGTATTAATATGATATTTATTCATATAAAAATAACAAAACTTGATTAGTAACATTATTAATAAACTTAAAATATGAACTAGAAACTTGAAAATTGGGTTAAACATGTCTTGTGAAATGATTTGATCGAAACTGGAATTTATGTTGAATTATGTAATATTATATGTGTGATTAGTTAATAAGATGATTAGTGTAGACTTGTTTAACTTATTTGACATGTCGGTAACGATAACGGTCGAAAAATCGACTTTTTAAACGAAACCGACACAACTCTTAGGGAATGTTTTAGAACAGCCCCTAAAGTTTTAAAGTACTCATGTATAACATAAGTTAATATATGGGAAAAGGACAAGATGACAAAACTTAGTCCTAAACGGTTCGTGTCGCGAAAACCGACACGAAAACGTTAAAAAGTTGCAATTTTAAGAAAATATTAACGAAAATAAAAATAACATATTTTTTCAAAGTAACTTCTAAAACTTGACTAATATATATGCAAAAATTATTATTCAAAATAAAAAAGTTACATTTTTATACGAATAAGCAAACGGTTCGTTTTAAACATAAACCGACAAAACCGACGAAACCGACAAAACCGACAAGAATTATGAAAATTAAAAACAAAAAATTAATATTATCTTTCCAGCAACTGAAACTTTAATATTTTATTATATTTTATTTGTTTATTAATTTATTTTGTTATTAAAAACAATAGTTAACGAAAACCGTACTTTACGTATTCGTTAACTTAATATGAACTTACTTGCTAGTTGCTTATGTGCTTGTGTGGACATTAGATTAGGATTAATAATGTGTATAAACTAAAACCAAACTTTATTAACAAAATATGAACTCATATAGGACACGAGATGTTGGTACGAAAAGCTACAAACCGTGATTTTCTCTATCGAACCCCCTCGTTTTTAACTAGAATTGTTTTAATCGATATTTAATTGTGTTTTGGTGGAAAGGCATATTCTTCATTTCATATGGAATTCATTTGATATTGTTAAGGCATTTTATTTTACAAACCGTGTCAAACCCGGGATGCGTCTAGTTGGCTAAATAACGGTTAACCCTAGAAAGGGGCACCAAAATAAGGGTAGATCTAGCGGGGTAACGCCCCCCACTTCCAATCGCGTTGGGTTAAAAGTCGGTATATTTTGAGTCTTGTATGTATCGTGTTATCAACTATGATAGTCATACGTAACGATTTTGTTTATAACATAAAATGCCTGTTGTTTTTGTGATGTAATGATGGTAGATCATTACACATAGTTTGGTGATATAATGATGGTAAGCCATTATTCACGTGATATTTTTGATATAATTCGGGGTGTAGTGATGATTACGCACGAATTGATATCAGATATAATGACAGAAGATCATTATATGGATGTCGTTTTCTATTCATATATATATATATATATATATATATATATATATATATATATATATATATATATATATATATATATATGGACTATTTTGTTACAAATAGAAACTCACCAAACACATTGTGTTGATTGATATTTTAATATGCTTTTTAGGTAATTAAATGAAGTATGGAAGCTTCACGAAGAGCATGGGAAAATAGTGGCTTGTGTTTGAATGAAAAATGTTGACTTTATGTTGAACTTGTAATTTGAATTAAAACTGTGTAATATGACACGTATAATAGTTCTGATGGATAAATAAAGTTCAACTTTTATTAGAAATCTATTGTTAAATGTGATTGGCTGAAACGACGTCTATCACCACCCGAAAGACTTGGTCAAAGTCTTCCGCTGTTTAAATTAAGATTTGCGGGGTGTGACAGAAGTTGGTATCAGAACCAATGGTTATAGTGAATTAAAAATTTTGGATAAAAAATTCTAAACTATAACCTGTAAATTCAAACACATGATTTTCCCTCTTCACGAAGCAAAGGTATAATCAATTAAATGATTATATATATATATATATATATTAAAATAAATAAATAAAAATAAATAAATAATAATAAATAAATTAAAATAATAATAATAACAGGTAAATAAATAAATAAAGTTGTAAAGGTTAAAGTTTTATCTATATGAATATATAGATATATTTTATTTACTACCGATTACTTAGTGTGGATTATGTTACATGTCACAAAAGCCTAGTTCACACTATCATCAAGATTCGCAACATCAACTGTAGGAAGGACCGCTCCCAACGACCTCTGTTGTACCATCAATCGTGCGCTCGGTGAATCTTAATATTTCTTTTAGAAACATTATTCACACACACTCGTACAACCTATTTCCCACTAACCTTAAGCCATATTTCTTCTTCCTACGCTAGATTCGTTTGAAATCATTGCTAATTAGAGAATAAGGATGCGAACCTATCTCTCCAGATTCTCATGATGTGTAACTCCGTTCACAATATTGTTGTTGTAAACTCTTAGAACCTATTTATGAAATACTCGGATTTCTAGAAACTCTCTCTTATTACTATTGTTAGATATCCTATAGCTTAGATATTTTGGCAAGGAAAATTTGAAAACTTGTGATTGGTGCTGATACGTATTCACACCTATTTAGTAGTTATTTTAGTGACACTAAAAAAGTACGATAATTTTCCATTATCATAATATTTTTGATGTATTGATTATTATGCGGTTGTGAATATTCTCTATATTTATTAACACGCCTTCAATAATTAATAATGATCTTTGTCTATTTTT
Source organism: Bidens hawaiensis (assembly GCF_021521415.1). Classification (NCBI taxonomy): domain Eukaryota; kingdom Viridiplantae; phylum Streptophyta; class Magnoliopsida; order Asterales; family Asteraceae; genus Bidens; species Bidens hawaiensis. The sequence continues at coordinate 106,362 of NW_027497909.1, read as the reverse complement.
GCTATTCGAAAATAATAGAAATGACAATAAACCACCCAAATTAAGACAAACACCTACCATTAAGATGATCTAAGTTATCGACCTTCTTTGAAAAATTAGTTCAATAAGTCACACAATACATTAACTTTGAAGCAACAAAGACGTAGTGCAAGTGAAGACACTAGCAACAGAGATATTATTTAAATTCCGCTAGGAAGAATAAGATTGAAGGTATCTGAGATGATTGCAAGAGTTATTATAACCCAATAGTATACACGGAGTTGAACTTTAGGTAAATAGGAAATTCGATAGACAGTGATAAGCAAACCCAATGCTAAACAAGGAATTCAGTAGCTGGCAATCAGCAAACCCAATGTTGTTTTGATTTTATAAATGAGCGACACTTCCAAAAAGGATTGTCCAAAGTTCAAAAATTAGAAAGATAGAGGAAGATCCATGGAAACCCGTAAGGATTCACTTAGTTATCACTGAATAACCATTTTTGTTCGTGTACTTGTCAATAGTAGAGCCGAGTTAAGTTTGATCTCTAAAAGATTAGGGTTGTCTCTTTCTTGAAGACTAATCGACTTAGATAAAAGGGTATTCATTAAGTTTATATATGGAAAACTGCAATAGTCATTAGCGACTTTAATCTTTCGATAGAAACCCATAACCTTTGTAATAATCTATATACCTATCAAATTAGACAACCTCAATATAGACAAATGCTAATTATCTGAAAATCATGCGAGATCGTGGGTTCGGAAAAGCTAGTATGTTTACCACTCGCCAATGGTGAATGTCTAGCAATCCATGGTGATCACTATGATACCAAATTGATGATTGTTACCAAGACACCAAGCTATTGCATGAAGAAAACCCCACGCTTTGAGATAAGCCTACAACTCAAGATTATGTAGAAGTTTTCCCCGTACATTTTCCTAGATAATTCCCGTCAAGACACACCAAGTTTATACTTGATCTTGTACAAGATGACACACCGATATCTAGATCTCCGTACAGATTGACGTCATTAGAAAAACAATATCTATTCAAACAACTCCAGGAATTGTAAATAAACAAACTGACCATTAAAATTCGATCCCCATTATCAAGAATTAATGATCCATTTGATTAGTTTCAAGACCCGATGTATACCCAAAGATCAATTTACCAAATAGATATCAATAGACAAAGACTGTCTAAAGACATCTTAGAAACATGATAGGGCCATTATAAGTTTATAAGTCATACCGGTCGAATTGACAAGTAAGTCGTAATGTTCCTAAATATCATGAATAAGATATGCAAATCCTACCTGGATGATATAAGCATATTTATTCATGAACCAATAAAATTCATGAACAACACTTTAAACTGAATTGATGATAGCTAATGAATGAAAAATTGTATTCTCTAAGTATGATCCCTAGAATTAGAATATTCATTTTTGTTGACATATAAATCAGTAAGAGAGGTATACATGTAAAGATTGAAGCAATTGAGGATTTGGAAACACCAAGGTCTCCTGCCGAAGTACGACAATTTTGAGGCCTTACTAAGAATTATTGGAAATGCGTAGTTAAGATTAGTTTGACCTTTGATGACATTATCCCAAAAGGATAAGAAATATGCCAGAAACCATAAGATAAGAGGAAGCTTATCAGTGACTGAGCAAAATTATGTGATGCACTATCTTGACCTTCCCAGAAGGAGCACATAGATTTGTCGTGATTGTGATGTTTTACGCTTAGGTCTTGTGTGCATGCTTATGCCGAAAGATAAAACATAATAGTCTATGCATCCTGATGACTCAATGTGCATAAGAAGCATTATATAACTCACATTATAGAGCTTGGAGTTATTGTTTTACTATAGAAGACCTGAAGACACCCTCTTTATAGAACAAAGTGAATGAACTACACCAACCATAAGGGTTTTCTATGTGTTGTGGATCGAATGGAATTCAAAATGGGGCAGCCCATTGAAGTAGAACTACTCAATAATTACAATTGCGATATTTGTTACCACGCTAGTAAAATGAATATTGTAGCTGATGATTGAGTATAAAAGAAAAGCCTTCACATATATGTACATTGGGATTAACGTTACAAACAAGTCTTACAACTCAGATTGGAAAAGTACAAGGTAAAGCCTTGAAGAAAGAGAAATCTAAAATTGATTGAATAAAGTTTAGATGCCTCGATATGAAAATTTATGAGAATTAGTATTAGACGAACGCATAAGTCTAAATGATCAATTCATCATAGATTTCATAAAAGAAATCCCACAAGCACCTATGTAAGCACGGCACTCTCTAAGTAATAGCAAAACGATTATTTCATTCTCTAACCATTAGGAAAAAGATAAGATGGAGAAAATAATTGATTCCTAACGGAAAGAATGCTAGACTAATCTTGTAAGGTAAATTGACAATTATGGTTCCGGAACATAATTGTGAATTTACAAGTGCATTTGAACTCTAATACGGCTTTCTATGTCAAGGATCGGGTTAACTCTCCAAGAACCTATGAAATACTCACCTACCATTGGCTTATGTTCTTTAAGCAATTATCTTCCAGTGTTACAATCATACCATTTGGAGTCTTATACGGAAACAAAATTCATCAATCATCACATTACTAAGCTAAGTTAGAGGGAAATTGAGTCTTCATTATATTAGACTCTTTCGAAATCACCAATCGAGTTGGTCCAATTGTGTGTAGGCTCGAATTACCTCCGACAATTAGTAGAACAAGTGACACGTTCCTTGTATTAAATTTAAGGAAATGTCTATCTGATAAATCACTAAATTCCTATCAACAAGAGTCCATGTGGACATCATGATTCGATGCATAGAAGAACCTACATAAGTTATGAATAAAAACATTCATAAGCTTAGGCAAAATTTAATCAAGTTACTCAAAGTCAAGTGGAACTCAAGACATGTTCCTGAGTTCACTTTAAAATATCTAAAACAGATGAAAATAATATACCTTCATATATCGCTGGTAAGATCAGACTCCAAACTACTTCCAAAATTTCGGGACGAAATTTCGAGACGAAATTTCTTAAAGGAAGGGAGAATGTGACATTTGCCAAAAAATTTTCATTTAATATAATCTCGATTAGAAATAAAATTTCATCATTATAAGAAAAATCTTCTTTATTAGTGATCTAGACATTTCAAAGTCAATAAAAAGTGCAAAAATCGCCACGTAACGAGCCTAACGTGGAATAACCTCGGGTAAGGAGTTAAAAAGTATAAAAATCCTAAACATGTCTAAATGATCTCGAAAAATTAAAATATATATTAAAGTAGTCGAGACAATGTATACACTTAATTTTGGAAGGCTCGAATCGTATAAATTGCAAAATAAGTAAACCGAGTGTCGGTGGACGACCCGTTAAGGACCCAACGTCATCTATTTCCAAAAATTAGTTTCTTAGGCTTGTATTAACTGGAAATCAATATCGGATAAAACCTGACAAAAACTATTAGAATCAGAATCCGTTAGATTAGCTAAAATTCATTAGATGTTAAAACAGAAACTTAAGATTATTGTTTAAATACCCACTAACCAACACAACCCAAAACCATCCCACCCATTGTTTCTCTCAAAACCATTTGCAATCATTAAGCCTCCACTAACTCACCTCTTTCAATCATTTTCCTTCTAGAAGAATATGTGTTGGCTTAATCTCCATCACCCACTTGTCCAACCTTAACCTTACAGTCCACCACACCATCTCTTTCTTTCTCTTTATATATGTACGGCACAAACACACATACATATACATAACAATTCAAATCATAAATCAAACACACACAATCAAGAAACTATGAAGGTTGGATAAAGAAACTAGAAGATTAAGCTACTAGGAAGAGATTAGGAAGGAGGCACACTACTTTCACACCCATAACACCACCATTCTCATATTACAAATCATCAGTATGTTTAAATTAAGGTTGATTACTAGATTAAGATGCATAAGATTAGTTGTTCTTGAGTTTGATTGAAGCTTGAAAGTTTGAAAATATGGATGGTGATGTATGTATGTGTGGACCGTATGTAGATATGTATGTGTAAGAGGGAAGATCAAACCCATTTACACATGCATGTGTTCATCTTAAGAATCATATATTGATTGTTAAGTTTGATTGTAAGTGTTGTTGAATCCCTTGATTGTTTGTTATAAACTTAAATGAACTTGATTTTAGGATTTGATATTAGAATTGATTTGGATTGATTGTTTATCATTAGCTTGTTAATATGGACTTGAATTATTGAAAAATTGTTGTTAGAAATGAACAAATCAATAACTTGTTCATAATTGAAAATTTGAGAATTTTTGGGTTTTGGGATTTATTATGGATTTTGGATGGATTGATGAATCAAAAGTGATATGGAATAAATTAATTGAAAGTAAGAGAGGTTATATGCTAGAATTAATAGTTGGAACTTGAAGATTAACAAAGATTGTTAAAGTTACTAAATATGGAAACTTTAATCTAAGAAAAGTTAAAATTTTGATTTTGAGGTGGATACTTGGAAGGAATGTATTCAATATATGATGAATTTTATACTTGAACTATGATAGGGTGCATGATTAGAAGCATGGATTAGTTAACACATTAGGTAAATGGACAACCACTTACTAGAAATAGTAACTTTGTTGAATGGTAAATTGAAAGAACAAAATTGGAATAGAACACTTAGGATGCATGAAACCCTATCAAACTAATTGAATGAATCAAAATTAGAATTGTACTTGATCAAAGTGTAAAGATTGAATTTGTTAAAATTACCAAATATTAAAAGTCACTATAATAGGAAACTTTGTTAGTTGAACACTTAGAAAAATTCATAAATTAATTGGTTAATGATGAACTACTTGAATTTATGCATAAATGATGAGATGATATGATGATTTGAACCTGGACATTTAAGTCTTAATATGATATTTATTCATATAAAAATAACAAAACTTGATTAGTAACATTATTAATAAACTTAGAATATGAACTTGAAACTTGAAAATTGGGTTAAACATGTCTTGTGAAATGATTTGATCGAAACTGGAATTTATGATGAATTATGTAATATTGTATGTGTGATTAGTTCATAAGATGATTAGTGTAGACTTTTTCAACTTATTTGACTTGTCGGTAACGATAACGATCGAAAAATCGAATTTTTAAACGAAACCGACACAACTCTTAGGGAATGTTTTAGAACATTCCCTAAAGTTGTAAAATACTCATGTATAACATAAGTTAATATATGGAAAAATGACAAGATGACAAAATTTAGTCCTAACCCGATACGAAAACGTTAAAAAGTTGTTATTTTAAGAAAATATTAACGAAAATAAAAATAAAATATTTTACAAAGTAACTTCTAAAACTTGACTAATATATATGAAACAAGTATTATTCATAATAAAAAAGTTATATTTTTATACGAATAACCAAACGGTTCGTTTTAAACATAAAACCGACAAAACGACAAGAATTATGAAAATTAAAAATAATAAATTAATATTTTCTTTCCAGCAACTGAAACTTTAATATTTTATTATATTTTATTTGTTTATTAATTTATTTAGTTATTAAAAACAATAGTTAACGAAAAACGTACTTACGTATTTGTTAACTTAATATGAACTTACTTGCTTATGTGCTTGTGTGGACATTAGATTAGGATTAATAATTTGTATAAACTAAAACCAAACTTTATTAATAAAACGTGAACTAATATAGGACACGAGATATTGGTACGAAAAGCTACAAACCGTGAGTTTCTCTATGGAACCCCCTCGTTTTTAACTGGTATTGTTTTAATCGATATTTAATTGTGTTTTGGGGGGAAAAGCATATTCTTCTTTTCATATGGAATTCATTTAATATTGTAAAGACATTTTATTTTACAAACCGTGTCAAACCCGGGATAAGTCTAGTTGGCTAAATATGGGTAGATCTAGCGGGGTAACGCCCCCCCACTTCCAATCGCGCTGGGTTAAAAGTGAGTATATTTTGAGTCTAGTATGTATCGTGTTATCAACTATGATAGTCATACGTAATGTTGTATTATTTGCTCGTCTACAACAACACGATTGGTTTTAAAAGTTAAATGCCTATTTTTTTGTGATGTAATGACGGTAGATCATTACACACGGTTTGGTTATATGATGGTGGTAAGCCATTATACATGAGATATTTTGGATATAATTTGGGGTGTAGTGACGATTACGCAGGAATTGATATCAGATATAATGACAGAAGATCTTTATATGGATATTGTTTTCGATTCATATATATATATATGGACTATTTTGTTATAAAGGGAAACTCACCAACACATTGTGTTAATCGATATTTTAATAGATGAAGTATGGAAGCTTCGAGAAGAGCGCAGGAAAATAGTGGCCTGAGTTTAAATGAAAAATGTTGACTTTATGTTGAACTTGTAATTTGAATAAAAATCGTCTAATATGACACGTATAATAAATCTGATGGATAAATAAAGTTCAACTTTTATTAAAAATCTATTTTTAAATGTGATTGGCTGAAACGGTGTCTGTCACCACCCGAAAGACTTGATCAAAGTCTTTCGCTGTTTAAATTAAGATTTTCGGGGTGTGACACTTAGGGACAACAACAGTTTCAAACTCAAAACAATTTTCAATGTTTAAATCTGCTCAGGGTCAATTCTCTGAAGCTTCACTGAAACCAGCTTAAGTGTTCTTCCTAAACCTACTCAACCACATGTTGCTACCGTTAAATCTCAAACATCTGGTGCCTATTCTAGACAGGGTTCCAATCAGATCCCTTCTATCTCAAAGGAAACTCAAGAAAATATTGCTTTGATGGTGGGGTTCATGAATTGCTACAACACATTCCTTGCTGGCGATCTGGTTCAAAACTTAGTAGCTGCTGAGCTTGATCAAATTCATCCTGATGATGCAGTAGAAATGGATATTTCTTAGCAAATCGCCATGGCAGTGTTTCGTGCTAAGAAATTTACTAAGAGAACAGGCAGAAAAAATTGGAACGTGCCAAATAATTAGAACGTGGGCTTTGCTCGGGAATGCACCAATACTCTGAGGTGTTACAACTGTCACGAGCTAGGTCACTTTGCTTGTGAATGCACCAATCCATAAAAGGAAGGAAACATGGAAAGGGCGCATGTCCAAGTGGGGAAATGCTAGAGGAGAAAGTGGGACAAGTTCGAGTGAATGTGAACGGGGTTTGGTAGCTCATCAATTCTCCTAGACTGATCAGATGGCTGCTCTCAACATACGTAATCAAACTGCTAATTTTGCTCATGTTGAAGATGCTGAGGAAGAGAATACTGCTGAGGAACATTGTCACACCCTCAAAATCCACTAACGGAGTTTTACCGTCAGAGGGTGTGAACTGGCAGGATCGGAATCATTAGTTATAATCAAACCAAAGAAAAACGTTTAAATGTAAATAGGTGCGGAAGCGTAAAACCTTAATTCAAAAGTTGCGTCACGCAGGACGACTTAAAACCAAATGTAACTGTTAAAATTAAGTTTGCAGAATAAAGATGTTTTCAATTAATGCATGCTCCTAAACCGCGCGCCCGCCTCGGCTACCTGAGAATAACATACTAAAAGTGTCAACACAAGGTTGGTGAGTTCACAAGTTAAATAAGATAAATCGTTTAGCGTTTTGCGTAACCTCGTTACGGCGTTTCAGTGTTGCGTAACCCCGTTACGACGTTTAAGTGTTGCGTAACCACGTTACGGCGTTTAAGTGTTGCGTAACCACGTTACGGCGTTTAAGTGTTGCATTACCAGATAGTGTTACGTCAAATTATATATCGATAGGTAGCTAATCAATACAACAAGTATCGCTAAGTGGTTCGAGACCGAAGCTGACTGTTTATCAAGTGCCCGTCACCAGGTCAACCCAGCCATGGTAAGTGTTAGCCAAAATTACACCCACTCAACCTCCAGTTGAGCTTAGCGTCGGGTGGGGTTTGTCAAACCCAGTAGTACTACTCAACAGTGACTCGCTATTCCAAATATTAACCGGTTCGATGTGTGGGACTTCAAATGTTACGTTTGCCGCTTAGCCTTTACAAGTGATATATAATTTATAACAAAATCTTAAATATGCGTTTATCTCAGAAAATGCGTTTATCGGAGTATGTTATCTCCCCCAAGTGAAAAACGTTTGAAAACAGTTCAAAGAGAGGGGTAAGTGAAACTCACTGTTTGCGAAGAATATCCCGATCTAGATCACCAAGTGATGCGCGTCGTAGAAACTCTCTAGCGTTCTAAATAACAAAGAGATTTTCTAAGTATCGGTACGTTTAACGAGTCTCTAGACTCGGCACATAATACCTATGCACGTAACAGATTTCGTGTTTCGTTTGTGAATTGTGTGTGACTTAAACAAGTACAATTGTGATACGATACATGAGTGAGCAATTACTTTCGTGTCACGTACTAATAATGTATATCACTAGCAATTTCTCCCCGTAAGGGCAATTTGGTCACACATAACAATTAACTAGCAATTATTCCCGTAAGGGCATTTTGGTCAACAAACAAAGATTAACTAACCATTATTACCCATAAGGGCAATTTGGTCAATTCATGGCAATCAACTAACAATTATTTCCCGCAAGGGTATTTTGGTCAAAACACAACAATTATATAAAAACTATCATATTTCATGCATTTTTACACAACTCAGCAGCTAGTTTCGTTATGACAGAATTTCTACTTGAAAGATTGCACTAGTTCACCGATCATAACGTCTCAATTAATTCACCAAAAATTACCACAGAAGCACACATATCTTAGGTTTCCAGAACATATTTTATCTTATTTTTATTCCACATATTTTTCTTATAATGACCAAAACATTACAGCAACTCATATCAGTCAGATTCATGCGTAACAGAATGTTATTTGCAATTCCCGTTAAATGAAAAATCCAATAAATGCAAGACCACTTGGGTTTGGTTCCTAACTCAATGAGTCAACTTCCAGAAGTGAAACCAACCCAATTGGTCTCATAGTTCATGAGATATAACATTTACAACATAACCTAACAGCAGGTCTAACAGCTCAGCTTTGCACAACGTTTTTGTAAAATCATAAAAGTAAACTTCTACTTGTCCAAAAATTACAAACTTATACTTTATAGAAACTAGACTCAACCTAGTTTACTGCAGTACCCACAATCTCAACCAATTTTCACGTTTACACTTCGTTACAGTCACTTAAACATCGTATACACATTCTGTCCAGAATCTGTTCACATCAAAACTCAACAATTTAACTATCTATGGACCATAAATCAATCATATAACATGCTAGACACTACCACCACTATCCATGCATGTCAATTACACCATGCATACAAGATTAGGGTTTGTGTTTCAACTCAAATCAAAGACAACAGTCAATCATGCATCAACATCAATACTAGTTATCAATTCATTATCCAAATAACAACAATCATATTAACCATATACATGAACCAAAATCGGCTGCCTAGGGTTTATACTTAACCCATTAAACAACAAAATTAAACAACAAGGAGGTAAGGGATGATCAAGTATACCTTCCTAGCACCTAGTTCTTGGATTAATCACTTGATTTGAGGGTTGTGTGAGAGTGTTTGTGGACGGCAGCCGTGAGGGAGCAAGGAGAGAGAGGCCGATCGGGTTGTGGTGTGGGGGAAAAGAAATAGGTTAGGGTTTTAGTGTTAAGGTTATATTTATAATAATACAAGTTACACTCTAGTCCCTAATCTTCCAAATGTTACATCTCTAGCCTAATTAGTTGGTTCTTGTTTCTTGTTTAACATCCCACATAACAATCAAGTAACACACATATATCTAACACATAATCATCACATAATTAGTGTTTTGACGTTTGTCGTTTATTTATCAATCGTTCGCGTCAACTCGTTTGCGTTTCGGTGCAAATCCCGAAAGACTACACATGTAGTAAGTGTTAAGCGTCATTTAAACCCTAGTTTAAATGTAATGAAGTGTGCGTTATAGATTCAACGATCTTAAAGTTTGAATTGACGGAGTTGAGTTAACGGGGTTAACCTGAAATTGACGATTGTCACATCATTCCCATGTTAATGAATTTTCGTCCCGAAAATTTGAGTCAAGTCGTGATGAGTGTCTGAAAAAGTAAGAAAAATTTTCAGTTTGTCATATCATCCCCTAGTAGGAAGAAATTTCGTCCCGAAATTTAATTCATACCTCCGGTGATGTCTGACGGTTTGCCGGGTTTCGCGGTTTTCGGTGTTTGGTTAGCCCTTCAAAAAGGTGAGGATACTTTTTCATCATGTGATCCTCGCGTTCCCACGTGAACTCCGGTCCACGTCTCGAGTCCCAACGAACCTTAACGATTGGAATTTTGCTGTGTTTGAGCGTTTTGGTTTCCCAATCCAAAACCTCGACTGGTTCCTCAATAAACCGTAACTGTTCATCAACTTGTAGTTCCTCCAAAGGGACTACTTGGGTTTCATCAGACAGGCATTTCTTCAAATTTGATACGTGGAATACATCGTGTACGCCACTGAGTTCTGTTGGTAGGTCCAGTCGGTACGCCACCGGACCAATGCGCTCAGTTATCCGGTACGGACCAACATATCGTGGGTTGAGTTTGTTTCGCTTACCAAAGCGAACCACACCTTTCCAAGGTGAGACTTTGAGTAACACCCGATCGTTCACTTGAAATTCGAGAGGTTTTCGGCGCTTGTCGGCGTAACTCTTTTGGCGATCTCGTGCTGCTGCCATGCGGTTTCGGATTTGAACAATCTTTTCCGAGGTTTCGAGTACCAGTTCCGGACCAGTGATTTGGCTGTCACCCACCTCTGCCCAGCAGAGTGGTGATCGACACTTCCGTCCGTACAGCGCTTCAAACGGCGCTGCCTTAATACTTGCGTGGTAGCTGTTATTATACGAAAACTCTACCAAGGGTAAGTGGGGTTCCCAACTTTTTCCGAAATCTAAAACACATGCACGTAACATATCCTCCAGGGTCTGAATAGTACGTTCACTTTGCCCATCCGTCTGAGGATGGTATGCTGTACTCATATCGAGACGGGTGCCCAGTGCGCTTTGCAGCGACTTCCAAAAGTGCGAGGTGAAACGAGAATCTCGATCGGAAATGATCGAGACAGGCACTCCCTGTCTAGACACCACTTCTTTCATGTATACTCGAGTCAGTCTTTCCATTTTGTCTGTTTCTTTAATCGCTAGGAAGTGTGCCGATTTAGTCAACCGGTCAACGATCACCCAGATGGTATCGCATCCCGTCGGCGTCTTAGGCAAACCCGTAATAAAATCCATTGAGATGTGTTCCCATTTCCACATTGGGAGTTCCGGTTGTTGCAGTAGGCCAGATGGTTTCTGGTATTCTATCTTGACTCTGGCACAAGTCAAACATTTGCTCACGTAGGTGGCAATGTCGGCTTTCATGTTCGGCCACCAGTAAAGTGCCTTTAAATCATGATACATTTTATCTGAGCCAGGGTGGATAGAATATCGGGACTTATGAGCTTCGTCCATCACTAGAGTTCTCAACTCTCCGTATCGTGGAACCCAAATCCGGTTCTCAAAATATCGGGCCCCGTCCGATCTGGTTTCAAGTTGCTTGTTCATGCCCCGCATGAGTTCCGACGGAAGATTATCATCTTTCAAAGCTTCCAGTTGCGCATCGCGAATCTGATCGGGTAAGCTGGCATGAATCGTGAGTTGCAATGCTCTCACCCGTCTGGGTTTATCTGTTTCTTTTCTGTTGAGGGCGTCAGCCACCACGTTGGCCTTGCCAGGGTGGTACTTGATGGCACAATCATAATCTTTAAGCAGCTCGACCCAACGACGCTGTCGCATGTTCAGCTCCTTCTGATCGTAGATATGTTGGAGACTCTTGTGGTCGGTGTAAATGGTAAACTTGGTACCGTACAAGTAATGCCTCCATATCTTAAGAGCAAACACTACAGCTCCGAGTTCCAAATCGTGGGTCGTGTAGTTCTTCTCGTGAACCCGTAGTTGTCGAGAGGCGTAGGCTATAACCTTCTCGAGTTGCATCAACACACAACCGAGACCTTGTATAGATGCGTCACAGTGTACCTCAAAATTTTCCGTTCCCTCGGGGAGGGCTAAAATAGGGGCGCTACAAAGCTTGGTTTTCAACAGTTGAAAAGCGGATTCTTGCGCGTCACCCCAATTGTACTTAGTGCCCTTGTGAGTCAAAGCGGTGAGGGGTTGAGCAATATTTGAAAATCCCTCGATGAAACGCCGGTAGTAGCCAGCCAGTCCTAGGAATTGTCGCACCTCAGTCGGAGTCTTAGGTGCTTCCCAGTTTTTGATGGCCTCTACCTTACCGGGATCGACATGGATACCATTCTCGTTGATCACATGTCCTAAAAAGTGAACCTCGCGAAGCCAAAATTCACATTTTGAGAGTTTAGCATACAATTGTTCCTTCTTCAGTAGTTCCAGAATTATCCTTAAGTGCTCTTCGTGGTCAGTCTCGTTCTTGGAGTAGACGTGAATATCATCAATGAAAACAATCACAAACTTGTCGAGGTACGCCTTGCATACTCGATTCATGAGATCCATAAATACGGCTGGCGCGTTGGTTAGGCCAAAAGGCATAACCGAAAACTCGTAGTGACCATACCGTGTTCTGAAAGCCGTCTTTGAAATATCTTCTTCGCGCACTCTCAGCTGGTGGTAACCGGATCGTAGATCGATCTTCGAGTAGTAACTCGATCCCTGAAGCTGGTCAAACAAATCATCAATTCGGGGTAAAGGATAACGGTTCTTGACCGTCACCTTGTTCAACTCTCGGTAGTCGATGCACATTCGGAAAGTCCCGTCTTTCTTTCGGACAAACAAGACAGGGGCTCCCCATGGCGATGAGCTAGGTCGGATAAAACCTTTATCCAACAAATCTTGCAACTGAGTGGACAACTCCTGAAGTTCCGCCGGTGCGAGCCGATACGGGGCTCGTGCTATGGGTGCTGCACCGGGTGTCAACTCGATTTGGAATTCGACTTGACGAATAGGAGGGAGTCCGGGCAAATCCTCCGGGAAAACTTCCGGAAAGTCTCGCACAACCGGTATGTCTTCAATTCGTTTCTCCTCCGCGGGTTTCTCAACAATCTGCGCCAAAATTGCCGGATGACCCTTTCGTAGATACTTCTGTGCCTTCAAAAGGGTAATGACGCTGGTGGTCATGCCGCTTCTCTCGCCTCGGACCGAAATGATCTCGCCGGAAGGGGTGGTATATGGACTATCTTATCATGGCATATAATCTCCGCTCGGTTCTCGGATAACCAGTCTATGCCGACAACGACATCGAAACTACTAAGCGTAAAAGGAATAAGGTCGATGTCAAAGACATGACCTGACAGTTTCAACTTACATCCCGCAAGTATATGAGTTGTTACTACAGTTTTACCGTTAGCTAATTCAACAGGAAACTTAGCGTCTAACGGGGTTGGAGTAAGGTCTAAAAGTTGGCTAAAGGCTTTCGACACAAAACTCCTATCAGCTCCAGTGTCAAACAAAACAGAAGCAAAACAATCGTTTACAGGGAACTTACCAGACACCACATGCGGATCATTGCGGGCTTGACCCGATCCAATCACAAACGCTCTTCCTTTGCCATTTCCTCCACCATTACTGCCACTTCTATTACCCCCATTATTGTCATTCTGTTTCAGCTTGGGGCAATCCTTCCGGAAATGGCCTTCCTGTCCACAATCAAAACATCCCTTAGTCGTCATCGGTGGCTTAGGAGCACCCTTCGCCGCAAGGTCTCCTCTACATTCCTTCGCTTGGTGACCTATCTTTCCGCATCTTTGACACTTGACACGGTCACACTGGCCAACATGATGAAAGTTGCACCTGTTGCACTTTGGATATTTCCCAGCATATCCGCCCGAAACCTGCCCGCTACCGTTGTTGTTGTTGTGATTCTGAGTGTTAAAGCTCCGAGTAAATTCGGGCTTACGGTAGTGGTGTTGCGGTGGGAGGTTTGAGGATGAAGATCTGGTGTTGTCAAACTTTCTCTTCCCGCTGTTCGGGTTGCTGTTGTTGTTGCTGTTGCTGACGTGGTCATTACTCGGGTTGTCACGGGCTTTAACAGTCGAACCCCTCGGTGGTAACGCACCCTGGGTCACAGCCTGATCCGTCAGTTTGTGAGCCAAACGGATCGCTTGCTGGATCGTGGCTGGTCTGGAAGACGTCACCATACCCTGAATCTGTGGTGCTAACCCATCAATGTACATCTCTATCCTCTTGCTCGGCGGATCCACCATCCGCGGACACATCACAGCCAACTCGTGCGAACGAGTAGTGTAGGCTTCAATCTCCGAACCCACCATCTTCAACGACCAAAACTCCGACTCTAACTTCGAAATTTCCTCCCTCGGACAGTACTCCTCTCGCATCATGTTTTTGAACTCCTCCCAGTTCATCGCGTTAGCCAGTTCCAATCCAAGGATCTGGACGTTCGAATTCCACCAAGTGAGGGCGGAATCCTCAAGTGTCCCAGCAGCGAATTTGACCCTACTGGCAGGGGGACAGTTACACATCTCAAAAGCCGACTCGGCCTTCTCAGCCCAACGCAGGAAGCCTATAGCTCCCTCAGTGCCCTTAAACGTACTGGGCTTGCAGTCTAGGTAGTTCTTGAAGGTACACGTTCCACTCGGACCTCCAGTTTGATTCTAAACGTGTGCAGCTAAAGCGGCAGCAACATGGTCATTCAGCAGAGTTTGGAGTTCAGCTGCAGTCATGCTGATGTTACCACGTCCTCGTCCAGCGTTTCTTCCAGCCATTTCCTTCCTCGGGATCTTCCTCAGGCTCCTCTTCGGGATCTTCTTCGGGTTCTACTTCAGGCTCTGCCTCGGGTTCTGCTGCGTTCTAAGCAAGTTGCATTTGTAGGACATCGCAACGCTCTAACGCTATCTCAGTTCGGGTCCTTGCTTCTTGGAGTTGCTCTTGCAAGTCTATCATCTCAGCTTGCATCTTCATCATAACCTTCGTTTGTTGCTCACTAGTCTCTTGCATTTCTTTCATTGCCGCTGCCATGCGGGCAATCTCCTCCTGAGTCTCGGTTCCATCTTTAAACAGTCTGGCAACATTTTCTCTCGCGTAGCGCATGTAACCCACATCACGCTCCAAACAAGAAACGACAGCTGCGAGAACTCGCTCCACAGGTTCGGTTATGGGTGGTAGAGTGTTGGGATAAGCAGGGTGGTTCGGGTGAGGCAATGGGGGAACTTGTTCACGGTAGACCATACGTCTGATCATGTTGGGGTACCAATCCCAGCTAACGTCGTTTTCATACAGGCCTCCGGATAGGCGGTACCTCTTCGGTGCAGGAGCTTCGAGTTCCGGGACTACACGGGGTGGCGAGGCAGTGGGTAACTGCGGTTCCTTCCCGTGAGCATGCGTCATCGAATCGGATGATGATGAGGGTGGCGTCGACATTCCTACAGGTAAGCCGTGTATATGCGCGCGTATGAGTGAAAGAGGTAAAGAAATAAGATTTCAAGACAACACAAACCTATGCAGTGCGTATCATTATAACTAATGGGTCGTCGCGGTTATAGTCTAGTATGCATGCAGCTTCTAGTTCGCTATAACCAATGGCTCTGATACCAATCTGTCACACCCTCAAAATCCACTAACGGAGTTTTACCGTCAGAGGGTGTGAACTGGCAGGATCGGAATCATTAGTTATAATCAAACCAAAGAAAAACGTTTAAATGTAAATAGGTGCGGAAGCGTAAAACCTTAATTCAAAAGTTGCGTCACGCAGGACGACTTAAAACCAAATGTAACTGTTAAAATTAAGTTTGCAGAATAAAGATGTTTTCAATTAATGCATGCTCCTAAACCGCGCGCCCGCCTCGGCTACCTGAGAATAACATACTAAAAGTGTCAACACAAGGTTGGTGAGTTCACAAGTTAAATAAGATAAATCGTTTAGCGTTTTGCGTAACCTCGTTACGGCGTTTCAGTGTTGCGTAACCCCGTTACGACGTTTAAGTGTTGCGTAACCACGTTACGGCGTTTAAGTGTTGCGTAACCACGTTACGGCGTTTAAGTGTTGCATTACCAGATAGTGTTACGTCAAATTATATATCGATAGGTAGCTAATCAATACAACAAGTATCGCTAAGTGGTTCGAGACCGAAGCTGACTGTTTATCAAGTGCCCGTCACCAGGTCAACCCAGCCATGGTAAGTGTTAGCCAAAATTACACCCACTCAACCTCCAGTTGAGCTTAGCGTCGGGTGGGGTTTGTCAAACCCAGTAGTACTACTCAACAGTGACTCGCTATTCCAAATATTAACCGGTTCGATGTGTGGGACTTCAAATGTTACGTTTGCCGCTTAGCCTTTACAAGTGATATATAATTTATAACAAAATCTTAAATATGCGTTTATCTCAGAAAATGCGTTTATCGGAGTATGTTATCTCCCCCAAGTGAAAAACGTTTGAAAACAGTTCAAAGAGAGGGGTAAGTGAAACTCACTGTTTGCGAAGAATATCCCGATCTAGATCACCAAGTGATGCGCGTCGTAGAAACTCTCTAGCGTTCTAAATAACAAAGAAATTTTCTAAGTATCGGTACGTTTAACGAGTCTCTAGACTCGGCACATAATACCTATGCACGTAACAGATTTCATGTTTCGTTTGTGAATTGTGTGTGACTTAAACAAGTACAATTGTGATACGATACATGAGTGAGCAATTACTTTCGTGTCACGTACTAATAATGTATATCACTAGCAATTTCTCCCCGTAAGGGCAATTTGGTCACACATAACAATTAACTAGCAATTATTCCCGTAAGGGCATTTTGGTCAACAAACAAAGATTAACTAACCATTATTACCCATAAGGGCAATTTGGTCAATTCATGGCAATCAACTAACAATTATTTCCCGCAAGGGTATTTTGGTCAAAACACAACAATTATATAAAAACTATCATATTTCATGCATTTTTACACAACTCAGCAGCTAGTTTCGTTATGACAGAATTTCTACTTGAAAGATTGCACTAGTTCACCGATCATAACGTCTCAATTAATTCACCAAAAATTACCACAGAAGCACACATATCTTAGGTTTCCAGAACATATTTTATCTTATTTTTATTCCACATATTTTTCTTATAATGACCAAAACATTACAGCAACTCATATCAGTCAGATTCATGCGTAACAGAATGTTATTTGCAATTCCCGTTAAACGAAAAATCCAATAAATGCAAGACCACTTGGGTTTGGTTCCTAACTCAATGAGTCAACTTCCAGAAGTGGAACCAACCCAATTGGTCTCGTAGTTCATGAGATATAACATTTACAACATAACCTAACAGCAGGTCTAACAGCTCAGCTTTGCACAACGTTTTTGTAAAATCATAAAAGTAAACTTCTACTTGTCCAAAAATTACAAACTTATACTTTATAGAAACTAGACTCAACCTAGTTTACTGCAGTACCCACAATCTCAACCAATTTTCACGTTTACACTTCGTTACAGTCACTTAAACATCGTATACACATTCTGTCCAGAATCTGTTCACATCAAAACTCAACAATTTAACTATCTATGGACCATAAATCAATCATATAACATGCTAGACACTACCACCACTATCCATGCATGTCAATTACACCATGCATACAAGATTAGGGTTTGTGTTTCAACTCAAATCAAAGACAACAATCAATCATGCATCAACATCAATACTAGTTATCAATTCATTATCCAAATAACAACAATCATATTAACCATATACATGAACCAAAATCGGCTGCCTAGGGTTTATACTTAACCCATTAAACATCAAAATTAAACAACAAGGAGGTAAGGGATGATCAAGTATACCTTCCTAGCACCTAGTTCTTGGATTAATCACTTGATTTGAGGGTTGTGTGAGAGTGTTTGTGGACGGCAGCCGTGAGGGAGCAAGGAGAGAGAGGCCGATCGGGTTGTGGTGTGGGGGAAAAGAAATAGGTTAGGGTTTTAGTGTTAAGGTTATATTTATAATAATACAAGTTACACTCTAGTCCCTAATCTTCCAAATGTTACATCTCTAGCCTAATTAGTTGGTTCTTGTTTCTTGTTTAACATCCCACATAACAATCAAGTAACACACATATATCTAACACATAATCATCACATAATTAGTGTTTTGACGTTTGTCGTTTATTTATCAATCGTTCGCGTCAACTCGTTTGCGTTTCGGTGCAAATCCCGAAAGACTACACATGTAGTAAGTGTTAAGCGTCATTTAAACCCTAGTTTAAATGTAATGAAGTGTGCGTTATAGATTCAACGATCTTAAAGTTTGAATTGACGGAGTTGAGTTAACGGGGTTAACCTGAAATTGACGATTGTCACAAACATGTTAAGGAGCTTCAATTTGCTTTTATGGCTTTCACTTCTTCCAACTCATCCGAGGTAAGTTCTCAACTATGTTCTCAAGTTTGCATTAATAAAGTAGATCTATACATATCTCTTAATAGTAACTTGCTTAGAGAAATGGAAGTTGTAAAATCTGAAAATTATAATATTAAGAAAAATGAAAAAGCTTTCAAAGATAAAATAGAAGCGCATAATAATGATTTTTCTAAACTCAAATTAAAGCTGAAGGGTATTCGTTGTGACAATGGCACGGAATTCAAGAATTCTACATTGAACTACTTTTGTGCAGAGAATGGGGTACTTCGACAGTACAGTTCAGCTCGGACGCCGCAGCAAAATGGTTTTTCTGAACGAAGGAACATAACTCTTATTGAGGCGGCAAGAACCATGTTGTGTGATTCAAAGCTGTCATTATTCTTCTGCCAGAGGCTGTTAATACGGTATGTTATTTTCAAAATCATGTGATGATCAACAAGTTACAAATGAAGACATCATATGAGATCGTCTATGGTCACAAGCCCACAGTTGCACATTTTAGGGCGTTTGGTTGTCTGTGTACTCTACTGAATCTTGAATCGCCTCCAAAATTTGAGGCCAAACCTAATGATTGTTATTTTGTTGGGTATGTTGGTCGTACTGGCTACCGAGTCTACAACAAATCAACCAAGCAGATAGTAGAATCGTATGATGTACGCTGGTTGGAAGATAATCAGACCGATGCTCGTGTTTGTCCCGACTGGTTGTTCGATTATAATGAACTCTTCAAACCCTTCAATGTGTTTCTAGTCATCGATACAGAAACTTCCGGTGCTGATGTTTTACACTCTGAGAAAGAAGATTTACCCGCTGTTTCTCATATATCTCCAGTTCTCAATGATGACCCCTCAGGATCACCCGATACCACTCAGCCAATGTCAGACAATCAAAAAGGTTACCGAAATTTGTCTTCACAACATCAGCAGAAAACAATCCAATAGATGAGGGGGAGAGTCCTATTTGTCAAATTTTAGGAAGCACTTTATTCCCATATGTCATTCCTAATGAATACATTGCCAGCACCTCGTACTCACACAGCACATCGACATCTGGATGGAAAAACCCTCTTACTGAAATCTTTGAAGATCTATCAAACTTAACTTCAACCAGCTCTGTTCCCGAGCAATCAATTCCGTCCAGAATTCAGCGAGATCAACCAATTGAAAATGTCATAGGTCCTCTTGAAACAAGAGTGTCCACCAAAACTCAGACCGAACACATCAACAGTTGTTTGTTTTCTTGTTTCATCTCTCAGATTGAGCCGACGTCAGTGGAAATGGCACTTCAAGAACCAAGCTGGGTGGACGCTATGTATGAGGAATTGAATCAGTTCAATAATCTCAAAGTTTAGAGAATGGTTGAGCTGCACGTTGGAAAGAAAGCGTTGGATACAAGATGGGTTTTTTGAAACAAGCAAGATGATACTGGGGTTATTGTTCGAAACAAGGCACGTCTTATCGTTCTCGGTTTTCGTCAGGTTGAAGGTTTAGACTACAATGAAGTGTATGCTCCCATGGCTAGACTTAAGGCCATTCGGATTTTTCTAGCATATGCTTCGTTCATATGTTTTACGGTCTATCAGATGGATGTCAAAACCGCGTTTCTGTATGACGAAATTAAGCAGGTGATTTATGTGGATTAGCCACCGGGGTTTGTTGACTAAAAGAATCCTACTCATGTGTACAAGTTAGATATGGCACTGTATGGTCTTCATCAAGCTCCTCGGGCGTGGTATGCAACCTTGACTACTCATCTTCTGGGTCACGGTTACTAAAGAGGACCATTGATCAAACTTTGTTGCTTAATACCATTGGGAAAGATTTGATTCTGGTTAAAATTTACGTGGATGACACTATTTTTGGGTCTACTATTACTGATTTGTGCTCTGAATTTGAAGAGTTGATGAAGAAGAGATTTGAAATGAGTTCCTTGGGGGAAATGACAACGTTTATAGGGTTGCAGGTTCGTCAGAGTTCGACGGGGATTTTGTTGGATCAAGGAAAGTATGTTGAAGATATGCTCGCGAAATTTGAATTTCAAGAATCCAAGAGTGTGACAACTCCAATGGAGGAAAGGCCTCTTCTGTCCTCTGATCCTGAAGGGAATCCCGTAGATCAAACCTACTACCGATCTATGATAAGATCCTTGATGTATCTCACCGCAAGTCGCCCTGACATCATGTTTGTTGTCTGTCAATACGCCCGTTTCCAGGCTAACCCTAAACTTTCTCATTTAATTGCTGTTAAACGTATTTTTAGATATTTGAAAGGGTAACCGAAGCTAGGTCTTTGGTATCCCAAAAACCCAGACTTTGATTTGTATGCTTTTGCTGATAGCAATTATGGTGGGGATGATATTGACAGGAAATCCACATCTGCTGGTTGTCAGTTCTTGGGCGATTGTATCATTTCATGGCAATGCAAGAAACAAAAAACGGTTTCCACATCCACTACCGAGGCTGAATATGTTGTTGTGTCAGCTTGCTGCTCACAGGTTATATGGATGCAACATCAATTACTAGACTACGGTTTGGAATTTCTTGACACCCCTATATTTTGTGATAATGATGTTTCCATTGCTATAGTTCAAAATCATGTTTAACGTTAAAAAACCAAACAAATCGATATAAAAATTTGTTTTATTCGTGATTGTTACGATCGTAAATTGATTCATCTTGAGCAAGTTCACACTGATAATAATGTGGCGGACTTGTTGGGTCTCTTAAAATGCTTCATTTCGAGGATTGAGTCTTTTTGAGGTTAAATTTGTACATATTTTCTAAATTAGCCCAAATTTAGGGGGAGAGAAATTTAAAAAAATTCAAAAAGAGTGCGTGTTTGGTTTTTATTTAGAAAATTAAAAAATTAATTTTTTAATTCACTTTCACTTAAAATTATGTAGGTTGCTCAAGTTAGAAAAATATATACTTGTATATGTTTGGTCCTGTAATCTACTTGTAGATTCAGAGGATAGACATTCACCTAAAGACTGAAAGCATCTGGGGCGATTGGATGTGTTTTGTTTTAATTCTTTCGCTTAAAATTATGTCGGTCATTCTATGATTGAGGGACACATATTTATATATGTGCTTGGTCCTGTTAACTAGTTGTGGACATACAGGATTGCCATTCACCTGAGAACTAAGAGTGACCGGGGCTAATAAATTTTAAAATTGTCTTCTGTAATCATCTGGAAAGTGATATGATTTTCAGTTACTTTTTTAGAAGCTTCTAAGTATTTTCAAATGAAAATCGATCCAACCTTTGGAAAATTATAG
Organism: Bidens hawaiensis; assembly: GCF_021521415.1. Classification (NCBI taxonomy): domain Eukaryota; kingdom Viridiplantae; phylum Streptophyta; class Magnoliopsida; order Asterales; family Asteraceae; genus Bidens; species Bidens hawaiensis. Next base: position 84,604 of record NW_027497909.1, on the reverse strand, counting down.
GTAAATTGATTCTTTGTGCCTAACGGTGAAGTCATTAAGCTTAAATGGCTCTAGAACGTCATTGATTTGCATGGTAGCTTTCCATGATGTGTAAAAGTTGTGATATAAATTAAATATGCTAAATTTACCATGGAGGGTCATTTAGAAGAAATGTGCATGTCTCCATATACATCTCTCCGAATGATAGGTAGAAAAGTTATTATCCATCCATACATGAGCCCGTTAGTATCTTGATCAGCAAAAATATTATGTCCTTGTTTCCTTATTATTATTGATAAAAAAAGGAGTTTATATATAATATTCTGTTGATTAATTTTTTTTTCAAAAGCTAAAAGGGTCAAACTAGAACTAAAAGGGTGGGGCATTCAAATAAGTCCTAAACACTCTGAATGAAAGGTGTGTAAGTCCGGACGGCTTGTAAGTCCAGCGTTCAACATTAAAGATTAAAAGTTATCCTATTATCTATAAAAAAATTGATCAAGAACTAGGGGGTTGGAGTCAAATTGGGGTGATCTGGGGAAAGCCAAATACGCTTTGTGAAGAGATATGACGCATCACATGTCCATGAGTGGTGTCCATCTAAGATTTTTGCCAAAATTGAACCTAACTCGTATCACTGACACAATAAAAATCATGCTAAGTTTATTATACCTACTATCAACCTCTTTCTTTATGTCATAATAACGCTGAACATGAATCTTTGTGAAAGTACCTTACTCAATATGATTCCATGTTAAGATCTTTTCATAAATGCGACGGTTTTATCAGAACTGAAATTTGATCTAAAAAATTTGCCTAATTACAAGAGGACTAAGTAATTCACTTTGTTTTGATTATTGTTTTAGGTTTTATTTTATTCCATTTATTTTATTTTCACTTCGTAATTACTCTCGTCGAAATGGATGCTATAAGAAGTCGTTTTAAAAAAATAAAAAAAAATCATGGATCAAGCGTGTGTTAGGCTTAAAGCCTTTTCAGTTTATGTGACACTTAATTTTTGGTTTAAACCTAGTGTCTTGGTCCAACTTTCTTTAGATCTGGGCCCATCCGGGTTCTCGGCTCGGATGTATTTTCGTATAAAATCCTTGGATCTGCATTATTGAGATCTTTTTTTCAAATCTCATATCTCTCAAAATATATCCAGCCGAAAATCCTTAACCTTTTTTTGCTTATCAAGATTAACCAGTTCTTGTGTTTCAAGTTATTTCAGGATCCTTGATTATTAGCAGGTAAAGGGACAAGATGAGTATGCTATTTTGGTTTTTAGTAAATGATGTATGGATGAGTTAGAGGGATGTCTGTCATTGTCGTGACGGATAGGGATTAGGATAGAGTTTGACTTGGTCTTGACTTGTGTTGAAATGTATTAAGAGTTTCAGCAAGTTGCAGGTTTTGATCGTAAATGGCGATTTCGGCTTTTTGGAGAAGATGACACAATTTCAAAGTGAAACTCAAAGGGATTTCTCTTTCAGAAAGTTTGACCGAAAACTCGTGGTCAAACTAAGAGTTCTCGGTTGACTGTTGACCGAGAACTCCCTTGAATGGCCGTGAACTCTCGTTCTAGGTGGGCTTGGACAGAAAAATCCAATCTAGACCGAATTCTGTGAACAGAGAACATTATCTTGGACCGAAATGTATTTGTTTGGACAGAAAACTATCCCTTAGACCGAAATCCATGATTAAATTAATAAATCATAATTAATTTGCATTAATGATCCATATAATTTATTTTTATCATGTTTGGTCCCCGATGTCTTTTGAATTCATTATGTTTTCTCAAAATTTTAAGATCGTTGATTAAGTTAAATAAAAACTTACTGACTTGATTCGTTTGTTGCAGTAATGGCTGATCAAGCACCATTAAAGTTCATTTATACTCACAACATAGCGGGATGCCTGTATGATCCACCTCTGGCACACAAAGAGTTCAAATCCATGATCGTGGGACTAATACTTGTAAGATTCCTCACGCTATACGAGAAACTCATGTCATATGCAAGAAGATGATCATGGAGTTCTGGAATAATGGTTCTATTAATCAACGAGGAGTAGGTGGAGTCGTTACGATTGATTCCACAGTTCAAAAGAAGCCGGTCGTCATCTTAGAGGCCATTATACGTGAGGTTCTTTTGTTTGGTGATCAACCAGACTACCCAACGGATTTATCAATTTGTGCAGTTACTGAAGTTACAGTCAGAATGGGTTATGAAGGATCCTATCCTCCAACTATTAAGAAGCTCTTCTATCCATACTGGAGATTCCTGATTCACATGTTCTTAACATTTGTGTCAGGACGCAAATGAGGATCTGCCGAGAGCAGCCACATTCAGATGTTGGCTGTAGTTGCTCTGATCATGGACTGGAACTTCAATTATTATAAATTTGTGTTCGATGAGATGATGAGCAACTTGAAGGGAAAGAAGAAGGAGATGTTCCTCATGTATCCTTGGTTTCTACAGATGATCTTCGACTCACATTATCCTGATCTTGTTAAATCTGTAGAGACTCTAGATCGGATGTCTATGGGACCAAATACCTTTGGGCTGATGAAGCAGTCCAGGAAGGGGTTGAAGGTCGTTTACAAAGGCCTTCATGAACTGGTTAAGTTCGGAAAATTTGCTGAAACTGAGCCTGTTCCTGTCAGAGCTCAAATTGCTAATGAGCATGCGATGTCTGCTCAGAGGCGTATTGTTGTGTTTGAAGTCGTTTCAGACGATGAGGAACCTGGAGATTCTCTACTACAACACATGGAGATTAAACACTAAGAATCTGAAACTGCTCGTACTACTGATCAATTGAGGGAGTGTGAGAAATTCAAAGAACAGCTCCAGTCAACTGCATTGAAGACTCAAGATGAAGATACTCCTGAAGAACCAGCCGCCGATCTTATTCCGCAAAAGTGATGATAGAAGGATTCAAGACCCGGCGTGCTGGTTACTGAAACTGAAACTACAACCACAACAAGCCAACAACCAGAGCGTGAGTCAGAAACTGCTGAGACTTACGTTGATACAAGTCCATCCTCAGCTTAACCTCAAATTCAAAAAAAGATTTTTGATGACATTGCTCATGAGTTTGACTTTGAAGCTGATATCCCTTTCTTTGACGAGCCATCGGGTTCATCTAACCCGATTGGTCAGTCGAGCTCCAGTGCTACTCGGAAAATTGTTCACATTCTTGTCTATGCAAGATAATTTTTTACAGGATAAGGGCAGGGGGATTACTCTTGAAGCTACACCTGTGGACGTGCAGGCTTTGCAACGTCGAGTCTTTGAACTCGAACAAGATTCAGTTGTGAAAGATGTGCGTATCCAGGAACTTGAATCCAACAACACATATAAAGATTAGAAGATTAAAGATCTTCAGTTTAATATGGGTGGTCTTACTGCTATATACCTAGACCTCCAACCGAAATTCATTCGATTGTTTGGAGATGAATTTAAGGGAAGTGAAGACGTTGCATCAAAGACACCCGGTGATGTTCAAGGTGACAGTTCTAGTGGACACGCGACTTCAAACATAGATGCTTCTGATCCACCAGAATAGTATTTCTCTGCATCGTCAAGAACCGTCGAGCAATCTGACAAACTTCAAAAGAAGATACTTATTATGAAGAATTCCAACTAGAATGAATCATCTGACCATCCAGATAAGTTTATTCCAAATCTACAACTTTCTTTTTCTAAGAAATATGGCAACGGGTCTGGGATTATTTCGTGGGGATTCGATGTTGATAAGTTTATGTGGTGGGTGAAACAAAACTCCGGAACCACCGAGTACTACAAGAAAATGAAGGATTTTGGATCCTAGACAAAGGTAGACCTCAGCGACCTTATCAATGCTCCGTTCCATAATCCAAGTCATGACAAGAAAGCAACAGATTTTTAGAATTTCTTAAAGAGACAAGTCGGTCAGGGAATCCAAAATATGACCACTGTTGAGTCATTTTTGAAGAAAGCAAAGGGTGTTCGGGATATAAAAACTGGAAAGACAATGGTGAATGTGATGTGGCCTGCTACCAACAAGGCAACTCATATTCCTCTATCCACTTCACATCTGGAAGGATCACTTGATGAGATGCAATTCTAGCCATACGAAAGTGAAACTGCTATTGTTGTTGTTCGTATGAAAAAAGGGGCAATATCATTTTGTTGACCCGCGTGATTCATTGAAGTTTCATGAGCGTGATATCAAGACGTTGAGAAACTTTTATATTATTACTGAACCATTATTTGAGGCTGCTGCCAAAGAGTATACGGGAATGGTGGCATCTATAATCAGAACGGGATTGTGGTATGGAGGATATGGAGAAGCTGATGCTAACATTATGGAACACGATTAAGATACAAAGCTACAAACCAAGGGGGAGATTGTTGGGTCTATTTTATTTGGTTTGTACTTTTTGTTTTGTTTAGTTTGTGTCTTGTAAACCGAGATCATGGTGATCTCGGTGGGCTTGGTCTTGTTATGGGCTAGGTTGGTGTTCCCCTTTATATAGATATTGTATGTAGGATTTATGGGTTGGCCGTTCACTTAGAGTTTTTGAACGAGAGTTTGTGTAACCAAGTTCTTAAGCATTAGACGTTATTAATATACGTATGTTTTGAAGCATCTCTTGTTTTCTTTACGTGTTATACTCGTTTGCCTTTAATATTCTCTTGTTATATTCTGCAATAACATCATTGATATCATATTGAAAGATCCGTCTCTAGGACTTACAAATATATAACTTTCTAAACATCCAAGTTTACAAGAAATCATAAATTTATCAAAGTCTACCTGATAAAATATGAATAATTCATTTAAGTACAGGCAGTCATCAAGCTTGCTCGAATATCTTAAACATTAAATCAAAACAACTAAGTTTGCTAGAAAGTTTAGAAATCATCAAAGCTTGCTAGAATTAACATATTCATACATTTTTAATTGTAAAGCTTTCTAGAATGAGAAAATCATCCGACAAAACAATTAAGTTTGCTAGAAAGTTCAAACATCATTAAAGCTTGCTAGAATTAAAAACTTTAGACTTTTTCAAGGTTAAAATGCAACTCCTTTTGTCTTAAACCATTTTGTACACAGTTTTATCATTAAAAATCAATATTTAAGAGCAAATGGTGCATTAGTAGACTAGATTTCAGTTATTTATTTCCATCTCTTTTTCTAAAAAGATCTCAACATGAGATCATATTGGTTAAGTCACCTCTCAATACTGCATTCTCAACATTATTATGCCATATCAGATAGGTTAATAGCAGGTCTAGACTTATCATGATTTTCATTACATTTTGGTGATACGCTTAAGGTTCAATTTAAGTAGCATAATTCAAATATGGATAACACTTATTGTGCTATGATGCTCCATTTCCCCAGTTCACCCCAATTGACTTCAACCCCCTGATATTTGGTCAAAAATATTTTGTATGACAGAACCGTTATATTCATTTAATTTTTCTTTTCAAAACTTCAAACATATTGAGGTTGAACGTTGGATTTACATGCCACGCAGTTCGGACTTACAGGCCTTTCATTCGGAATGTTTAAAGGACTTATATTATTGCCCCCACCCCTGTAGTTCTATAGTTAACCCTCAATTTACATTTTCTTTCAAAATTTGTGAACAAAAATCAATAGTTGACTGAATATAAAAACTTTGTCCACATTTGTTCTTTGTAATATGTATAAAATGAATCATTTTGGTGACCAAATACCAATAGGCTTGTGTATAACTGGGTAGTAACTTTTCTGCTTGTCATTTGGAGAGATTTATCTTGGAACACCCATATTCAACAATGTATCTCCACATTAAGATTAGCATTTTCATTATGCTTACATCACCTCAATTTTTACACATCATGGAAAGCAACCATACATATTAATGATTGTACTAATTGTCTTTTTAGCCTATTAAATCCACATTATCAGCATAAATAACCAATGTACTATCATTTCCCAAAGGTGGGATCAATTTTCATTGATAACCTTCTAAGCTTCTACAAAGCTTTTAATTGAATAAACTTATCCTGTCTCCACACCATACAACTTGCTCACTTTGTCTAAAACTTTTTTCTTGGAAAAACTTATTTTTGTAAAATATTCATTTAAGCATACAAGTTTGACACAAAACTTAGTTTTAGCATAGGCATAAGATATTCAGGACTAATAAGAACATGAATGACACATTTAAAAACAAGCAGACTTCACATAATGTACATCCAAGAAAGATTATGCAAAGGCTATCATATCCTAAACACATCATCAGTTCAAATTATCCAAGCAAATCAGAATATCAGATAAGTACATAGTTTTATCATTTCAAATCATATTCAATCAAAACTTATCTTGATATCACACACATTCACTGAAAAATAAGCAACTTAAGCATCAGGAACACTTAAGTCACACAAATACTCATTCAAACCACATATTAGTCAAACATGCATTCAATTACTACTTTCACTCATAAGACCATCAAAGATAAATCAGTTAGTACAGTGAGCACACATAATTAATTAGACCTCATCTGATTTGATCATACCCAATGCTTTCAGGAGAAAGTTGAATTTGGTTATATCTAGTGTCTTGGTGAATAGGTCAGCCAAATTAACACTAGTGTCAAATCTTTTCATTTCAATTAGTCATTTCTCATTACAATCTCTAATGAAATGATGTCTAATTTCAATGTGCTTAGTCTTAGAGTGTTGGATTGGATTCCTAACAATAAACAATGCATCAATATTGTCAATAAAAATAGTGGTGTTTAAGAAATTCAAACCATAATGCAGCAATTGGTTTTGAATCCAAAGAACTTGTTCACAACAGGCAGATGCAACAATGTACTCAGCTTTAGCAGTTGTGATAGACACTGTAGTTTGTTTCTTGCACTGCCAAGACACCAGCCTGTCTCCCAGAAATTGACATCCACCAAATGTTGACTTTCTACTCATATTACATCCATCATAGTCACTGTCTGTATAAGCAATCAGATCAAAAGAATGGTTCTTTGGATACCATATCCCTAGATCTTGTTTCCCTTACAAGTATCTAAAAATCATCTTGACAGCAGTCATGTGAGACATCTTTGGACTTCATTGGAATCTTGCAAACTTGATGTCTGGCCTTGAAGCAGTCATATACATCAGTGAGCCAATCATTACTCTGTATTCTTATTCATCAATAGGCTCCCCCTTTTCATATGCTATCATCTTTTCATGAGCGTCCATTGGAGTTGAAGTAGTCTTGAGATCCTAACACTTAACTTGTTTAAAATGTCCTGCACATACTTTAACTGGCAGATGAATATGCCATCTTTCTTATGTGGAACTAGGAAACCCAAAAATAAATTCATTTCACACATGGAGCTCATGCAGTATTTTGATTTCGTGACTTCTTCAAATTTCGAGCACATTTGTTCATTGGTAGAACCAAAGATGATGTCATCTATATAAACTTGTAGAAGGAGTAAATGTTTTCCTTTCCTTTTGTAGAAAAGGGTATTGTCAATTGCTCCCCTTTGAAAGCCACTAACAAGCAAGTGGTTTGATAACTCATCATACCAAGCCCTTGGAGCTTGATGTAATCCATATAGATCTTTGTTTAACTTGTAGACTCTAGTTGGAAACTCATGATACTCAAAGCATGGAGGTTGCGACACATACACCTCCTCTTCAATTTTTCTATTTAGAAAGGCAGATTTAACATCCAATTGAAACGACATAGGCTAGAAAGATTCTGATAGCATTTAGCCTTGCCACTTGTGCAAAGACTTCTTCAAAGTCAATTCCTTCCTCTTGTAAGAAGCCTAGTGCAACTAGTATTGCGTTTTTCTTTATAACTATTCCTCTTTCATCCCCTTATTCATAAAAACCCATTTGGTTCCAATGGCATACTTGTTTCTTGGCTTATCTACAAGTTCCCACACTTGCAGAGCCCTGATTTAAGCCAACTCCTCTTGCATTGCTTCTACCCAACTATTGTATTTTAAGGCTTGAACAATGTTCTTGGGTTCAACTTGGGATAGAAAGCAGGACTACAAACAGATGTTTGCAAATTCATATGCACTTCTGGTAACTCTTTCATTGATGTCGCCAATGATGTTTTCTGGTGGATGATTTCTCTCAACAAAGGAAGTTTGCACAATTAAATCAGTTGACACATTAGAATCAAGATTTTTATCATTGAGATCAGGTTCCTCATTGACCAAATCTGAAGTTGCATCATGAAATTCAGTTGAATCTTCAGCAAACTGTTGTGAAGATGACGCAACATTGTTTCCAATATTCAAACTTTGAAAAAAAAGTCTCAAAGTCTGGCTGTCTTTCTTCTTGATTTTGAACAAACAAGTCATCAGGTTGTCCTTCATTGTTCACAGGTTTCTCTTGATCAGTTTGACCATTTGTTTCTCATCATTCATGATAGGTTGTTCTTGAACAGGGGATTGCTCAAGATTATCAGTTTGTTCAACATCTTCTTCATGATCAGAAGCAACATTGTTAAAGTAATATTCATCATCTTTTTTTTGCAACTCTTGACCACAACTTGTCCAAATCAATCTTCTTCTATAATTTTTCTTCTTGGATACTTGTTCTATACAAAGATTCATCAAAGTCTTCAACATAAATCTTGAAAGACTTGATTAACTTCTCAAGATCAAATAACTAGGATGCTTCATCAACTATATTGAACTGGTTTTCATTGAATATCACATCTGAAGATTCAATCACACTCAAGTGATCCTTCACATATACTCTGTAAGCCTTTGAGTGTGTGGAGTATCCAACAAAGAAACAATCTAAATATTTTGATTGAAACTTGTTCATGTAGTCATTAGTATTCAATAATGAACATTTGCATCCAAAAGTCTTGAGAAACTTGATGTAAGGTTTTCTTTTGTTCAAAACTTCATAAGGAGTCTTGTCTTGGCTTTTGTTGAGAACAACCATGTTCTGAACATAGCAGGCTGTGTTGATAGATTCTGCCCAAAAAGTAATTGGAAATAAGCATCTGCTAACATGGTTCTTGCAGCTTCAGTAAGTGTTCTATTTCTTCTTTCAGCTACACAAATTTGTTCAGGAGTTCTAGGTGCACTGAATAATTGTAGAATACCTTTTGCAAGATAGAATTCAGTCATCACTCCTTTTTTTAACTCAGTTCCATTGTAACTTCTCATTACTTTCACCTTCACATCTAGTTGGTTCTCAATCCTCATTATACAACCCTTAATCAATTCAGCAGCCTCATCCTTGGAGTTCAAAAAGTAGACCCAACTGTATCTTGAAAAGTCTTTAATAATCACTAAGAAATACCTCTTCTTTCCTATACTAGGAACACTCACAGGACCAAAGAGATCCATCTGAAGCATTTCGAGTATATTTTTAGTTGAGTTCACAAGTTTTACTTTGTGTGCTGACATGTGTTGCTTCCCTTTTTGACATGAAATGAATTTGTTATCAAGCTTGAACTCCCTTGTAGGTTAACCATTTACATGTTCACCCTTAACAAGTTTATTCATGTTCTTTAAGTTAACATGACAAGCATTCTGTGCTACAATTTAGTCTCATTTTCAGTGGATATTGAGACAAAACATGTTCCACCCCTAGAAACTGCATCCTTCATCTTCAATTCATACATGTTACCATTTCTAGGAGCCATCATCATAATCATATATGGAGGAATAACAAATTCAGGTTTGAGGATGAATCAATGAGAATCATCAAACCCAACCTTATAACCTTAATCACACATCTGAGAGATGCTCAAAAGGTTATATTGCAATCCTTCCACATAAAATACATTATCAAATGGCACTTTGCCATTGGTCAAAAAACCTTTCCCTACTATCTTCCCACTATTTTCATCACTCCCAAAAGCAACAGGTCCTTCAAATTTTTCTTCATTGCTCACAAGAGACCTAAAAATGATCAGTTAAGTGATGAAGTACAAGCTACATCAGCTTGCAAATCATCAATGACATGAACAGGTGTTGCTTTGGGTTTGGGGTCTTCATACACAACTTCACAAGAGTCATCAGATTCATAGCCATTCTTATATGATATGTTCACATATGGAACAATACTCTTGCATTCCTCAACAACATATTCTTTTTGCACACTTGTTTCAATTGTTTCAGAAATCACATGTGTCTCCCTTTTCACTACAGTCTCACTTCTTTGTTTCCAAAGAAAACCTTGGGGCTCAAACCTATGTTTCAACAAAACTTTTCATCTCCATTTAACTCCCTTGATTTCTTCTTCCTAACCGTCTCCTTCTTCTTAACAGCCTTTACTTCACTCACTGTTGGCTTGTCATTCTCAACAGATTTCTCCTTCTTAACATCCTTAACAGGGTTTATTCTGATTGGTCGTTTCATTTTTGGATCCTTCTTTTCTTCAACAACAGTATTCTCTTTCTTGACAACAATTTCAATTTTCTTTATTACTTCATTTCCTCTATTAGTTTCAATAGATGGCTTCTTTCCTTTTTGTACAATCCAAAATCTTGTCCAAACTTGGTAGTATTTGGTAAATGAAAAGGTTTGAATGTGAATCTTTCATGATATGAATCATTATGATGTCTATTCACATCACAGTGCTCGCACCAAATCTTTCCTTTAAAACTTTCACTTGCTTTCCCCTTCTTTAAATATTTCACTTGGCCTTAGGGGTTCACTTCCAAGGGTCCTTTGATTCTTGAGACCATCAAAGTCCATGAAAAAAGGCACAAATTCTTCAATCTTGATTTCTTGCCTTTCAACTGAGCTCTTGACAAAAATTGTTCTTTCCATATTAATTGGTACTTCATCTGAGTTGTCTTTGAACCTTGATTGCCTTCTTTCATATTCTTCAACAATGTTAACTTTTCCAACATCAAAGACTTTTTGATTTGAGAAAACAGGGTAGACAAGAATAAACTGATCACTATCCAAAGTGTTTTCTGTCTTCTTCTTGTGCTTATCTGTTTTCACCTTGAATGCTTCTTTGCTTGGAGGTCTTACTGCATTATACTTACCCTTTGATCCACCACACATGTCAAATGACACATGTTCCATTCTCATTTGTTCATGATGTTTTCTCATCTTGGGTGTGATCTTTGGTAACATTGGAATCTTGCATGGTGGGCTTGACTTTCCTTTGCCTTTGTCCTTTGAATCACTTTAACTTGAACATTGATCACTTAAGTCACTCAAGTCATCTCTGTTTAAACAATCTTAATCAAAGTCATCTTCAGAGACTAGAATACCAACTGAATTTTCACCATTCTTCTCTTCCTTCTACAAAAACTCACCTTGGTCACTTACCTCAACCATTTCATTATTTTCAATAAACTCTTTCTTTTCTTTGAACACTTCTCTAAATTAATCAAGGAATGCCTCTCTCTTCTCCTTGTCAACATTCAATGAGTAATTATCATTGAAAGGTGGAGGAACATTCTTGTATTTGTTCTACCTGGATCTTGTTGAGTTTCCCACAAATGTTTCCTGTTGAAACTAGATTTTTCAGGAAATCATTCTCAACTTGGAGTGTAGTGTTCTTCAATTTTTCATCCAGAAGCATCTCCTTTAACCCTTCAACTTCAGGGATGTATCTTGATTGGACCATGTAACTATCCATTCAGTCTTGTTCTAGACTCTTAGTTCTTTCTTCATAAGTTAGTCACTTGACTCATACACATTTATCATGCTTTGTTTATTGAAGCATTCCTTTTGTAGCTTACTAACTGTCATTCTCAGGGATTCATTTAATTCAAGTAATTCAAGGTTTGATAGGTCTGAATGTACCTGAGATGAATAAGATCCAGCTTCATTTTCAATTTTAGCGATGAATGCAACTTTTTCTTTCTCAATCTCACTTGCATGATCACTCCAATCAAAGTCTCCTTCTTGTTTTGTGCAGCCAATGCATCATTTCCTTGGTTTATGGGCTGGTTGGTGTTGTTTCTATTGGGGTTTACATGAGCTTGTGGAGGATTTTAATTATTTCTTTGAAAGTATTGGTTCTGGGGAATTCCTTGTTGGTGTTTTTTGGGCTATGTTGGTTGTTGTAGTTGTTGAAATTTCTTTGCTGGCCTTGGTTTTGGTTTTGATATTGGTGCTGGTTTCTTGCTGGAGCAAACAGATTGTTTGGGAAGCTTCTTCGTTGATTGCATTACCTTTCAAAATTCCCTGGCAATTGACAGTTGTAACAGATTGTCTAAGATTTATCAAACCCTATTCTTTCATTGGGACCATACACAAGGGATCTTCCAGTTCTGTTGAACAATCTTTTGTTTCTCAAGGCTAGCATAGTAGCTTGCCATTTGAAGTCCATGTATTCAAGGTCATCTGTATCAGTTTGCTCTAAGTCTTCTTGGAGAACACCGGTGTGAATCAAGTTTTTTTCCACAAAAGCATTGTATGACTCTGTAAACATTGAGAACAACGCTTGATATCCACTTCCTTGATTGACCTATCCACCACCAATAGGAGTATGTCCACTGGACATAGAAGCAGTATCATGATCATCAACCAATTGGACATTGAACCTTGATTGTCTACCTTGATTGCTCATGTTGCCAGCAACAAAACTTCTAGGTGTGTCTCCCCATACTCACTAGGTTCTTCAATGATAGGCACCTATTGCAGATTCTTGGAAGACATATTACCCATTGGTGCTATGAGAGCATTGGTCATCTGGAAACTTGGTTTATCTTCTTTTATCATATTATTTTCAATCATTTCATGCTCTGTTGCTTGAAGAAAGTAAATCACATCATCAAGTTTCAGCTAAGGGAAATTGGCCTTTTCTTTGATAAATTTGCTTGCTGTGTACCATTCACCAGAGAGAGATGACAATAGCTTCTTTGTCATGTCATAGTCAGTGATTGCCAAATAAGTGGTCCTGATTTCATTAGCAATTGTCACAAATCTCTGTAGCACTGATCTTAGCTTTTCACCTTTTTTGAACTTGAAATGATCATGATCAGACTTCAAACGATCTTTCTTTATGTTCCTCAGCTCAGTGTTTCCTTCAAACATCTCAACAAGAGCATCCCAAATAGCTTTGGCTGTAGTGTGATGTGCCAAACTATTTAGGATCTCCCATGACAAACCCAACTTGATCATAGAAAGAGCTCTATCATCTTTCTTCTTCATTCTGGCCTCAATAGTAAGATTGTTCCTTGTTCCATCTGGCACATTGGGTCCATTCTTGATGGAATTCCACATATCCACATCATTGTAGCAAACGACAGCTTCAAACAATACCTTCCACTTGATGTAGTTCTCCTATCCATACAATCTGGGTATCTTATTAGTAGACACCTCTTGCTCATCCATAGACATCTTTTTGGTCTTTTTGAAATATTTTTAAACACAAAGAAAAACTTAATAAACTCAAACAAAAACCTTAAACTCTTTCGAAAAATAATCAGATCTGTAGTCAAAAACCTTAGATCTGATATGTCTGAATGGATTAGAGCAAAATTTATAACAAAGAAACAAATAGTAAGAAAAGTTGAGTATAAGAACCCTTTTAAACCTCAAAAAATATCGTCGATCTGGAAAATTGAAGAACAAGACAGCTGACGTCATTCATCATCTTCAAAAGCTGCAATATTAAGCAACAATTCTTCACGGAAATAGCAGACAAATCTCTGATACCACTTGTCGGTCCCACTCTATCTCTCTAGGATCATTCAATAAATCACAGTCGTAACCAAATACCTAAGTATTGACAAGAAGGTTATCGACACTACTATACCGTGAAGAACACGAGAGTATTAATGGCGGAAACACTAACACTTTAATTGTTGCTCACTGAACACAAAAGTAACGAACACACGATTAACTTAAAAGATACATAAGGGAACCATAATTATTTTATGGATACCGAGGTTAAGGATTCCGACTTTTGAGTAACTGTAAGATACCTGAGGGAACCAATCATAGAATGGTAGGGTGTTTCATCGACCTTCTCCCCGGTGGGACCAGGACCAGTTCCATGATTTAGTGGGGCAGGAGTGCTACTCGGCGATGAGTCAGCCATATTGAATTTTTCGAGGATATCATTGATATATTTTGTCTGGTGAATAAAAATCCCATCAGACCCTTGTTTGACTTGTAATCCCAAGAAAAACTTCAACTCTCCCATAGCGCTCATTTCGAATTTCGACTTCATAACATCCTTAAAATATTTGCACAGAACATCATTCGTTGACCCAAAAATGATATCGTTTAAATAGACCTAGACTATCAGCAAATGTCCATCCACTTCCTTTGTAAAGAGTGTACAACCAACGGTGCCACTAACAAAACTATTGTCTAACAAATGTTGAGACAAAGTGTCATACCAAGCTCTCGGGGCTCGATGTAGACCACAAAGAGCTTCGTCGAGCAGGTACACCTTGTTTTGTAAATAGGATTGACAATCCCCGGTGGTTATCCTACAAAGACTTCTTCACCCAATTTACCGTTCAGGAAAGCAGACTTAACATACAACTGGTAGACCTTGAATCCCTTCCAAGATGCAAAGGCTATGCAAATTCTAATTGCTTCAAGTCTAGCTACGAGAGCATAGAATTCATTAAAATCAATTCCTTCCCTTTGATTATAACCAAGAACCACTAATCGAGCATTGTTTCTGACAATTATACCATTTTCTTCCCTTTTGCACTTGAAAACCCACTTGGTATTAATGCATCGTTTGTTTTTTCGTAGATCAACAAGATTCCATACTCCAAGATTTTGAAATTGCAATAAATCTTCTTGCATTTCATTGACCCAACTCTCTTCATTCAAAGTTTGTTTATATGTCTTCGGTTCAATTTGTGAAATGAAACATTTGAACGAGACCCGGTTCTTAAGAGGAGCAACTTGAGAATAATAACAACTCAGACTTTGGTCAATCTGAATTCAAGTACGAACACCCGAATTAAGATCTCTGATTATATTCTCTTCCGGATGATATGATAAAGTTCGAGGCATAATTTCATCAGAACTATCACATCATTAGCTAGATTCGTGACATTTTCATCGTTTGTCAATACATCATAAAGCACATAATCAGTAGCAACAGGATAAAAAAATAACATCAGAAATAACAGGATCAGGTGTTGGTTGAATCAATGACGCAATCACATCATTGTGATCTTTACCATCATCATCAAAACAAGGTGTAGCCGGAGTATCATCAACATGGTCATCAACTACAAGTATCGGATATTCATTAAATATTGGAACTTCTTGTGTAATATTGTCTTCATGAAGAAATTCACTAGAATATTGTTGAAATAACAGTGTGGTCATTTTGTTAGTGATTTCTTCTTTAGGAAATGAGAAACAACTCCACAAGTTGTCATAGTCAAACATCCAAGAATCGCCTTTTCTTTCAATAGGAGTAGAATATCTTTGACAGTCCACATGTTGTACTTGCACAATACGGTTTATGCTAGGCAAAAATACTCTTCGTAAAGGACTAGCATAACCCACAAAGAAGCCTTCCACAGACTTAGCACCAAATTTTCTATCGAGATCTAGAATAGTACATTGAGATCCGAACAGCTCAAGCCACTTCAAACTAGGCTTACGTCTATTAAGTAGCTCAAAACAGGTTTTGCAATACTTCTTTACAGTCAGAACGTGGTTAAGAGTGTAACAAGCTGAGGCAACAGCTTCATACCATAAACTAACAGGTAATTTCGAATCCGCCAACATCTCCCTAGCTGTTTCAATCAGTGTAGGATTCTTTCGTTCAGCAACTCCATTTTGTTGTGGTGAATAAGGAGCGCAAAATTCATGAAGAATACCCCGCTCATTACAGTAATGAAGCATATAGTTGTTTTTGAACTCAGTACCATTGTCGCCTTGAATCCTTCGGATTGGCAAGTTATATAACATCTCAAGCTTTGATTCCATCAAAGTTGTCAAAAGTCTCATCCTTTGATTCCAGAAACATTACCCCTGATAAGCATGAGTAATAATCAGTGACCACCAAACAATAAGTTCCCCGTTAATACTTTTAACATTCACTGGCCCAAATAAGTCCATAAGTACCCTCTCAGAAAGTAAGTTGATAGAATTGAGAGATTTTGTTGGGAGCGACTTCTTTTTTTATTTTCCTTTCTTTAAACTCAAATACTCATAACTCAAATGAAAACCCTTAACATTTACTCCTTCAACCTATCGATTAGGAACAAGTATGTTCATTTTCCGAACATTGATGTGACCCATGCAACGAGGCCATAACACATACTCTTTTTCAGATGCTTTGGTGACAAAAAATTGAACATTACCTTGAGTCGATGAAGCAACATTCATGTTAAGCACATAAAGATCATTTTCCCTTGGTGCTTTCAGTAAGATGCACTCTTCTGGAATTTTATACCCAGGCTTAAGAATCAAACAATCTTGGTTTGTAAAATGCGTTGAAAAGCCTTTGTCACAAATTTGAGATATGCTCAGCAAATTATTCTCAAGCTTCGTGATGTAATTCACATTTTCGAACATCACTTTCCCATTCGATAGAGTACCTTCTCCAACAATTTGCCCCCCCTTGATTTCTTGCAAATCGCACATACCCTCCTCAAATAGATTGAACATTCTTTAGCAACTGGAGAGTCCAGTCATGTGTTGACAGGCTCCACTGTACATTATCCAACCTGGGTCATTGGATCTTGAAAGCCCCTACAAAAACAAGCAGTTAGTGAAACAAGGAAACCCAAGCCTTCTTGGTCTTAGATTGTTCCATTTTTTTCATTTAAAAGATCAACAAAATCAACATACTCATAATTAGACAATGAATCATCAGACGAACATGAACTCGATGAAACAACAACTTGTTCATCCACTTGATTAACAGACTCAACAGCTTGTTCATCAACTTGAATAACAATATCATTTAAAGACTCAGCAACTTGGTTTTTAGTTGGATTAACAACTTGTTCATTCGGTGGTTCGTTACTTTTAACCTTTGCTACCCAATTATGTCCAACAAAATTTTTCTTTTTATAAAAACCATCCTTTTTCTTAGAATTCGAAGATTCACCCACTTCAAAAACTTTTTGACATATTCCTTATCTGCAACCCTTTCTAAAATTTTGATTGGTGGAGGTGTAGTTTTAACCGCAGAAGCTTTAACATATGTTATTTTGTTCACCACATGTTTCCCTTCTTGATAAAATCTTTTAGGACATGAATAAACAAATGTCCTTCTTCATTACAACTGATACACTTCCTCTTATCAATAAATTTGTTAACAAAATGAACATGATTCTCTAGTGTCTCTCTTTCAGCTTTGAGTTTATAAAACTCATCATTTGATTTCTTTGTAAAGATAGCCTCTTTTTGTTCCCTAGAGGTCTCACCTTTAACAAAAACATTCTTTTGAACACCATCTTGTGGTTTTACCGAACTTTGGTTATCTTCCTTGAAACCAATACCCTTTCTTTTATATTAAAAAATGGTTTATCAAATCTAGAATTCTGATTACCAGTTTTACCATGTGATTCGGATTTAGATTTCTCAAAATGATTACCAATTTTAAAATTTTCTTTAGATGTATCTTCTGATTCAGACAACATAAATTCTGCGGCTTGTTTGCGTATCTCACTTTCACATTCAGAACTATGAACATATTGAACATTGTAGGAACATAATCCTAATCATGATAAACATCATGTACGTTAAATAGGAATGATTACGACCGATTCAATTATATTTACTATACGATACGATATAGTAGAATTATATCATAAAGCAATCACAACACAAAAACTCATAACATTCAGTATGTTGATATCACAATGAAAGTACAAGCTGAATAATCTGTCAACTGTTTAAAAGAATCAACATAAAAGCCCTATTTATAGACGCTACGGTGACAGCATATAAGTTGTGGTGACCGTATAAGCTTATACGCTACCTTACTTATACGTTTCACTTTACAACTTACAAATATTGACAAATCAGACCCTATCAAACATACAAATGACATTATAAACCCACTAGACCTAGCATTAGACAAAACAAACTCCCTCTTGGATATTGCTAGGTCTTCAATCAATCCCAAAACTTTTTTCCGATAATCTTTACATATATAATACACCTTGGTCAAATTAATCTTGAAAATTCGGATCTATCAAATTACCCATTGATGTTTTTGTAGCACCCCAGGCACCTGAAGATCTAGTCTGTTGACCTCGGTTGAATCTTTAATAATGATGGTGAATAAAATTTTTATGGAAACACCATCAAAGATTTAGGTCATCTATCCAAAATACAGACAGATGATATTGTGTAAGAAAATCCACCAACATGCGGATATTAGACTTGAACAGAAATCTTGTAATCTTCCTTTCTCTTTTCCTTGTAAATCCATGACCAAATCATTACTTCATCAACTTCCAGTTCATCCTCATCTGCCTCAATTATCATCATCTGTTACAACAAACTCACAGTTAATACAAATATACTCGATAAACACATGTTGCTACAAACTGTTTTTCTAAAAACAATAACATTCCAACTCGCAAACGATTCATTCCAATAATATCACGATAACATAGGAATAAACAGTCATAGCTTGATAGTTAACACCTAGAGAGAAAATCTGAATTAACAGATATGAACAAAAATGTGTGCTGGTGTTTTTTTGAAGAACAAAAAGATATAAGGACAATCTTATTAATACTAAACCACCAGTTTGTCAGTCAGCATCGAAACCTGTGCAAAAAGTAACCCACTAGAACTTTCCATTAATATAATATTTCAATCAGCAACGAATAAGATCCTACAACGGATAAGTTCTAGTTCACGTATAACCTCAACAACCTGTAAGATCAACATCTGTATAAGATATACAAACGTATAAGTAATCTGATCTTATACGTCATATAAGTTCTCCAATTAAGCTTTTATGGGATTTTAAATCAAAAATCTTTTACACATACGGTTCAGATCAAGTCCAAACGAATGACATTAATTAAAACTTTGAATAATTTTTAACCAATTTTGTCTTTTTTCAAAAAAAAAAATACAGATTGGGTATGACGTTGACTATGAAATCTTCAAGCTGAAAAACAAATTAATGTGTTTGATCCAAAAGTATACATAAGCCCTAAGCTTTGAAACCAATTATAATTTTTGATTTACAATTTAGAATTTAACCAAGTCCAAGTTAATAAACTCGATCAATTCATTAAAGAATTTAATTCCCATTTTGAATAATTTTGTCAGAAAAGAACCTCTCGATTCTGATTCTTAGATATCTAGACCCGAATCACCTTTCACCAAAGTCGAAAATAACTCAGAAATGTAAAATCTTTTTGGTTTTAAGAAAGAAAAAATGTAAACAAAATAAATATATCAAATAACAGATAAAATGAAACACGTATTTTTGTGAGTTGTGCAACGAATCATATTGATCAATCCGTTCTTTCATAACGGTTTTCAGTTTTATTATGTCTTATGTTAAGTCGGTTATGGATATTGTTGTCCACTTAAGCTTTTGTTAAAAAAGATTCAGAGACATCAGTGATATGATTAAGGTTCAAGTAAGCACATAATATCAGAATATGATCAGTTTCTAATCTTTATTCAGGCTTATGTTGATTTTTACCATATCACCCCCAACTTGACTTAAACCTTAGAACTAGCAGATCAAAACTTTTAAAAATTTAACTTTTTGCAATCATAGCAACGGCTTTCCACAACAAGGTATACCCCTGTTATCAAGCAACACACCAAGCTTCCTTTGCCAAGGATGTTTATGCACGATTTCATCTGTCGGCTTACATACATCGTATACCCCTGGGGTCTGTTTCTTAATGGCATTAAGACGCGCGCAAGGGAGGAAGAATGCATGGCTAACATTTTTGATCAATTTAGTAGTGAAATTTTTTTACTTTTGTACATAGTGATCAAGTTTAATTGACTTATCAAGGGTTCGCTCGCTAGAGCGGGAATTGAAATATTCTTTCGAATACCCAGATGAAAACCGCATAAAGACCTCATGGCTCCAGAACCCTAATGCATCCCATCAATACAGGATTGAAGGCCATAAAACCATACACCATTGAATTGTAGACCATGTACCAGACGCTTAAAACGCTTTATTAACACTTTATTTTTGCGATCTACGTCACACTAGGCTTGAGTATGACAGGCTATTACATTTCTGCCTTCATTACCAAGACTTTTGCTAGAATACTAACACATCTTTCAACATGGAAATTTTATGTTGATATCACTTATTCCTTTACTTGTTTGTTCAAAAGCTTACCCATACACCGAACATTAAACAATAGACTTTTATGCTTCAATTTACCGGATTTGGAACAAGACAATCAATGTACTATCATCTTCCTTTTATGATTCAACACTCATTTTGAGGAGCGATTTTCTATTGTTTTTGTATTTTTCACATTTTTCAATGTTTTTTTTAACTTCACCAAACGCCCCAGTTACTTTCCATTCTCAGGTAAATGATTCTCCCTAATATCTACAAGTAAATATCAGGACCAAACATTTACAAGTATATGTCCTTTGAATATGAGAAACTGACATAATTTTCAGCGATAGGTTATACTTGAATATTTTTGTTTTTCTCTATACAAACTGAAATCACAATCTTTTTGTATTTTTCCTAAATCCATTTCCCCCCCCCCCTAAAATCAAAAACCATTCAAATAACCTCGGTTTCACTCACTTTCCCACCGCTCATAGACTTTATTCCATTAAGCACCAACAAATAGAAAAATCTCTTTTATCGAAAGCTTTAGTAAAAAGATCAGCTTTTTATCATTGGTGTGAATTTTATCAACGGTGATCAACTTCATCTCGTAACAGTCACGGATGAAATGATACTGTATGTCAATATGTTTTGTTTTCGAGTGACTTACCGGGTTTTTAGTTATGGATATGGCAGCAGTATTATCTACAAAAATAGGAGTAATAAGAAAATTCAAACCGTAGTCGCGCATTTGTTGTTGTATCAGCAAAACCTGGGAACAACAGCTAGATGGTGCTACATATTCAGCTCCACAGGTGGATAGTGACACAGTCGTCTGCTTCTTACAATGCCATATTACTAGCCTACTATCAAAGAATTGAAAGCCGACGGTGGTAGATTTGGCGTTCACCTTGCTGCTACCATAGTCAGAATCATAATATGCTCTCAGCTCAAATACACCGACCCCTGGATTCCCCTTAAGATACCAAAGTTCCGCTTCACCAACGATAGGTGAGAGACTTGGACTGGATTGATATCGGGCATGAAGACAAGTCGGATACATGGTGTCTAGCCTTGAAGCAGTAAGATACATGAGGGAACCAATCATAGAACGGTAGAGTGTTTCATCGACCTTCTCCCCGGTGGGATCAGGACCAATTCCATGATTAACCGGAGTAGGAGTGCTACTCGGCGATGATTCAGCCATGTTGAATTTTTCAAGGATATCATTGACATATTTTGTCTGGTGAATAAATATTCCATCAGACTCTTGTTCGACATGCAATCCAAGGAAACATTTCAACTCTCCCATAGTGCTCATTTCGAATTTCAATTTCATAACCTCCTCAAAATCTTTGCACGGAACATCATTCGTTGACCCAAAAATGTTATCGTCCACATATACCTGGACTATCAGTAAATGACCATCTGCTTCCTTAGTAAAGAGGGTACAATCAATGAAGCCGCGAACAAAGTTATTGTCTAAAAGCTGTTGAGACAACGTGTCATACCAAGCTCTCGGGTTTTGGTGTAGACCATAAAGAGCTTTGTCAAGCAGGTACACTTTGTCTTGGTGAATCGGATCGAAAAACCCTGGTGGTTATCCTACAAAGACTTCTTCACCCAAGTTACCGTTCAGGAAAGCATACTTAACATCCAACTGGTAGACCATGAATCCCTTCCAAGATGCAAAGGCTAAGAAAATTCTAATTTCCTCAAGTCTAACAACGGGAGCATAGACTTTGTTGAAATCAATTCCTTCTCTTTGATTATATCCTAGAACCACTAATCGAGCTTTGTTTCTGACAATTATACCATTTTCGTCCCTTTTGCACTTGAAAATCCACTTGGTATTAATGCATCGTTTGTTATCTAGTAGATTAACAAGCTTCCATACCCAAGCTTTTCAAATTGAAATAATTCTTCTTGCATTGCATTGGCCCAACTCTCTTCAGTAAAATCATGTTTGTATGTCTTTGGTTCAATTTGTGAAATGAAACATTTAAATGAGAACCGATTCTGAAGAGGAGCAACTTGAGAATAGTAACAACTCACACTTTGGTCAATTTGGCTTCGAGTACGAACTCCAGAATTAAGATCTCCAATGATATTATCTTCTGGGTGATATGATAAAGTTCGAGGCATAAATTCATCAGGAACTATCACATCATTAGGAAGATTCGTGAAGTTTTCATCAGAAACCACAGACTCAGTAGCAACAGGATCAGAAACAGCAATATCAGGTTGAATCAACGATACAATCACATCTGTAGATCTTCACCATCATTGTCAAAATATGGTTTCACCGGAGTATCATCCACATGAACATCATTATCAAGAATCAGATCTTCATTAAAGATTGGAACTTCTTGGTCAACATTTTCTTGAGGAACTTCACCAGAATATTGTTGAAATAAAAGTGTGGCAATTTCATCAGTAATTACTTCTTCAGGAAAAGAGAAACAGCTTCACAAGCTGTCATAGTCAAACATCCATGAATCACCTTTTCTTTGAATAGGAGTAGCATATCTTTGATAATCCATATGTTGTAGTTGCACAATACGATTGATGCTAGGTAAAAATACTCTTCTTAAAGGACTACCATAACACACGAAGAAACCTTCCACAGACTTTGCAATGAATTTACCATCAAGATCCAGAACAATGCATTGGGATCTGAAAGGCTCAAGCCACTTCAAAGTAGGCTTACGTCATTTAAGTAGCACAAAACATGTTTTGCCCTACTTCTTTACTGTCAGGACACGGTTAAGAGTGTAACAGGCTGAGGCAACAGCTTCATACCACAAACTCACAGGTAGCTTTGAATCTACCAACATCGCCCTAGCTGTTTCCATCAGAGTACGATTCTTTCGTTCAGGAACAAATTTTGTTGTCGTGTATAAGCAGATCTAAACTCATGAAGAATACCCCGGTCATTACAGCATTGAATCATACGGTTGTTTCTGCTCGGTACTATTGTTGCTTCTAATCCTTCGGGTTGGCAAGTTGTATAACATTTCAAGATTTTTGAACAGAATCATCAAGTTTTCAAACGTTTCATTCTTCGATTCATGAAACATTCCCCATGAGTAACGTGAGTAATCATCAGTGACCACTAAGCAATACAATTCCTGGTGATACTTTAAACATTCACAGGCCCAAATAAGTCCATATGAACTCTCTCAAATGGTAAGTTGATTGTATCGACAGCTTTTGTCCGGTGCGATTTTTTATTTTGCTTACCATTCTTGCAACTCAAACATTCAGAACTCAAATGAAAACCTTTAAGATTCACTCCTTCAACCAATTGAATGTGAACAAGAAAGTTCATTTTCCAAACATTGATGTGACCCATGCGACGATGCCATAGCACAAATTCTTTTTCAGATGCTTTGGTTACAAAACACTGAACAGTGCCTTTTGTCGATGAAGCAACATTCATATTAAGCACGTAAAAATCATTTTCTCTTGGTGCTTTCATCAAGATCCACTCTTCTCGAACTTTACACCCAGGCTTGAGAATCAAACAGTGTTGATTTTTAAAATGCGTTGAGAAGACTTTGTCACAAATTTGAGATATGCTCAGTAAGTTATTCTCAAGCTCTGGCATGTGGTTCACATTTTCAAACATTACTTTCCCATTCGTTAACATCCCTTCTCCAACAATTTGTCCTCCTTGATTTCCAGAAAATCCCACATATCCTCCTCGAATAGATTGAACATTTTATAGCAGATGGAGAGTTCCAGTCATGTATCGAGAGGCTCCACTATCCATTATCCAACGTGAATCATTTGATCTTGAATGCACCAACAAAAATAAGCAATTAGTGAAACAAGGAAACCCAAGACTTCTTGTTCTTGGGTTGTTTTATTTTTCCATCCAAACATCCTCTAAATCATCATATTCAATATCAGACTATGAATAATCAGACGCGCATGAACTCGATGAAACAACAACTTGTTCATCAAATTGATTAACAAATTAATTTATAAACTCAACATTGTCTTCAACTTGATCGGTTACCGACTCAGTAGCTTGATTATCAGATGGATTAATAACTTGTTCATTTGGTGGGTTAACATTTTCATTAATTTTAACCTTTACCACCCAGTTCTGACCAACAGAGCCTTTGTTTTTATAAAACCTATCATTTTTCTTGGCATTCGAAGATTCACCCACATAAAAAATCTTTTTGACATATTCTTTGTATATACCTCTCTTTAAATCATAACAGATGGAGGTGTAGGTTTAGCTACAGGAACATATGGCTTTTTGTTCACCACATGTTTACCTTCTTGACAAATTATTTTAGAGCACGAATAGAACAAGTGTCCTTCTTCATTGAAACAGAAACACTTTCTCCTATCAAAAATTTGTTAACAGGATGACTATGAGTCTCTTGACTCTCTCTTTCAATTTAAGTTTGTAAAACTTATCATTTGATTGTCTTGTAAAGATAGCCTTTTTTTGTGCTTCAGAGGTCTCACCTTTCACAAACACAATTTTTTTAAAACCATTTTGTGGTTTTTCAGGCTTTGGTTATCCTCTTTGAAACCAATACCCTTTCGTTTATAATAAAAACTGGTTTTAGCATATCTTGAGTTTTGACTATCATTTCTACCAGCTTTACCATTTGATTTGGGTTTTGTTTTCTCAGTTGATTACCACTTTTAATACTTTCTTTAGATGAGCTTTCAAATTCATCCAGCACAAATTCAACAGCCTTTTTACCAACCTCACTATCACACTCAGAACTATGAATAGATTGAACACCATGTTCATCACATGAATTAATCAGACACCACATTCATCTCCTTGAAAAATCCTTTGGGTTCTTTTGGAACATAAGAACTCCAAATTGGAGGCTAAACAACATGATATTTTGGAATCTCTTTTGGAACAATGTGATCCAAAACATAATTAGAAGCTGAATAACTTTTCAATTTTGTTTCAACACGTTCAACTACAATTTTAATCAATTCCAATTCTATTTTTAGTTCTGTTTTTTCATCCACATGTCTATTAATGGTAATTTGTTTATCTTCAACCGTGTGAGTGAGCATAGTAATCGTTTTTTCATCTTGCAAAATTTTGTTCCACAAATTTTTCTCACAAGATTGAAGCTTGTCCTAAGCCTCTTTCACATTTTGAAAATCAAGAAATATTTTGTTATAATAATTTTTATGTAATTAAAATCTGTTAACAACAAATTAATAACACATTTCTTTTCTTCATGTGATTCACAAATGTGTTGAATTTCATCAGGAGAAAATTTTACATGGCCAGTTGAACCCCTCATCAAGTTGAGCATGACAAGCCTTTGAAGATGAGGCTTGTTGTTTCATTTCAGCTTGTGTTGGTGAGCTTTGGTGATAAATTGCTTGTCAGTTGTAGTCTCGGCCAAACGGATTAAGAGTTGAATCCCCAACTTCAGGATTGGTACACTACCTCTTGAAATGTCCTTTTTCTTTGCATCTAAAGCATCTAACCTTTGACTTGTCAAAACCAAGCTTAGCAGTTTTTCGATCCAGACAATTTTTCACAGTGAATTCCATAAACCTCTGAGCCCTCCTAACCACACTCGGCATGCACCAATGGATGTCCAGCATCTCCATCTATTCTGGGTCGATCTGGTCATAAACTTCTTTTGTCATATTATAGTTACCAATACGACCAGCGATTAGGCATTTATAGGACTCCAAAACAGAACCCAAAAAGGCCATGTGCTCTTGAACATTCTCCACAGTAACTCCATCGTTGTTTTTAATATTCACAGTGATATTGCATTGTACATCATCAGAAGGTTGACTTGTTGTTTTTGATGATTGTTCAGGAACAACAGAAGTTGAAGCATTGGTATTGACATAAGAACTTGTGAAATGAGCGTGTTGGTTGTTGACTAGGCTGAGAAGAACTTCCACCAAAACTGCTATTAGTCACATACGCAGTATGAATATTTTGACTTGGAGCAATCACAGACTGTGAAGAGTTAAAATACAAACCAATGTCCTGAACAGCAAATGAACTCTTCATTCTTTGTTTCTTTCTAATCTCCAATTAATGAGCTTCTAATTTTTCGATAAAACGAGCCAAGGTCAGTCTACCATAGTTGATTGGGTTGAATTGTTGAATCATGATGAATGTCTTCCACTCATCAGATGACGAATCTGCCATTTTAACGATGTATTCATACTCCTCTTTAGCAATGCCCAAATTTTTCATCTCATTAACCAGATGGCAATATCTTTCAGTTAGTTGAGGCATCGTTTCTCCTTTAACCATAGAGAAGATGTCAAACTCTTTCTTTAGAAAACCAACTTTGGATTTTTTCATATCAGCACTCCCTCTATCCTTGTTCAGGAAAGCCTCCCAAATTGAGTGACATGAACCATTATGTTTCAAGAGTTGAAAAATCTTAGAATTTTTGATTGTCGAAACAAGTACATCATCTTTTTCTCACGAATGAACCTATTCTTGTCACCATCGGGTATTTGTGATAACCTATAACTTGTGCCATTTTCGTTCCTCGGTATGATGTATTCAACTTCAAAGGCCTCCCACGCATCAAACTCATCGGCCTAGTTAGGATAATTTTCCATCCTAAGCAGCTTCGGGGGTTTGTTTGATGTCCCCATTTCATTTTCTAAGGTTATGTTCTGGATAATCTGTGAAGCATGTGTAACAAACGCGTTTAAATCTTCCATTTTTTGAAAAATCAATACCACACGTATAACTATTCAAAACCAACGTATAACTTTTTGCACCAGCGTATAACTTTCCTTATCCGTATAACTTCTTATGCATGGATAACTTTTTACCCCGTATAACTTCGATAAAGTGTATAACTTCTTATACGTTGACACCATCGTGTAACTCTTTACCCGTATATCAACTTATACGGACTAAACCAAGCGGATATCCAAATCTCAACGAATAACTATGTCCGTCCGTATATCACTTTATACATCCGTTTAACACCTTATACTTTCAAACTTATACGTACGTGCAACAGCTTATACGGACAACTTATACGTTTATCAGAAACCCACTTATAGGCTAAACAAATTGTTAAACATTCTGAATCAAAACTTGATTTTGACCCATAGATAAACTAATTCACTCTTGCATAAACAACATAGATGTAACGACGATCATCATCCTCAAATTAATTGAAAAATCATCCAACAACCAGTGAGTAATTGATGAATATGTAATCGGTTTAACTCGTTGACCATTAAAACTTCAAAACTTCAACTATTGACCTTGAATGTGTTGTAATTAGTAGTAAATATGAGCCATAAGCTCTGATACCACCTGTAGGAACATGATCATGATCATGCTAAACATTATGTACGTTAAATCATAATGATTAGGACCGATTCAATTATATTTACTATATGATGCGATATAGCGAAATTATATGATAAAGCAGTCACAACACAAATACTCATAACATTTAGTTTATTGATATCACAATGAAAGTATAAACTGAATAATCTGTCAACTGTTTAAAAGAATCAACATGAAAGCCTATATATAGATGCCACAGTGATAGTGTATAAGTTGTGGTGACCGTATAAGCTTATACGTGCGTATTTGTTTATACGCTACCTTACTTATACGTTTCACTTTACAACTTACAAATATTGACAAATCAGCCCCTATCAAACATGCAAATGACATTATAAACCCACTAGACCTAGCATTAGACAAAAATGCTCTAACAAACAACTTGCTCATCACATGAATTATCATGTTGTGGTGAATCAGATGCCACGTTCAACGCCTTAATAAATCCTTCATATTCTTTTGGAACATAAGAACTCCAAATTGGTGGCGAAACAACATGAGATTTTGGAATCTCTTTTGGAACAATGTGATCCAAAACATATTGAGAAGCGGAATAACTTTTTAGTTTTGTTTCAATTTTTTCAATTTTGATTTTAGACAATTGAAGTTCTCTTTTGAGTCCCTCTTTCTCATCCACATGTCTATTGATGGAAATTTGTTTATCTTCAATCGTGTGAGTGAGCTAGAAATTGTTTTTTCATATTGCAGAATTTTCATCCACAAGTTTTTCTCACACGATTGAAGCTTATCATAAGCCTCTTTCACATTTTGATTATCAAGAAACATTTTTTTATAATCATCTTTTAGTGAGTTAAAATATGTTATCAATGAATTAATAACAAGTTCCTTTTCTTCATACGATTCACACATGTGTTTAATTTCTTCAGGAGAAAGATTTACCAAACTAGCCATGTTTGCATGAAGAATAGGTGCCGTTCCCACATCATGAGTTATTTATTGATCAGAATCTCCACTAGCTTCACTCTTTGCTGCATCTTGAAATCCATCAGTCTCTTTATTCTCCTCTTGCACATCATCAATTCCAAAGTCAATCTTTCCATGCGGACCTTCTTCACCATTGAACCAACCTACAAAACTCTCAAACACATTAGATGGAAAAAATGAGTTAAATAATTCATTTGGAATCGATTCAAAACTTTTAGGAAAATCCTTAGTAGCAGTAGAAATCTCTTCTTCAGCATCACTCATTCTTTCGCAACATCATCATTTTCTGCATCATTCTTGTTTTCTTGTTCTTTAAGTTGTGAACTTTCATCAAATACTTCTGCCACATTAGCTTTATGAACAACAAAATTACAATTAAAACCTTCATATAGTTGAGCATGACATGCCTTTGAGGACGAAGCTTCAGGGTTCTTTGATGTCTCAACTTTGGTAGGTGAACTTTGATGATATATTGAATGTCGGTTGTAGTCTTGACCAACCGGATTAGGACTAGAATCTCCAACTTTCAGATTAGTACACTCTCTTTTGAAATGACCCTTCTCTTTGCAACAAAAATATAGAACGTTTGACTTATCAAATCCAAGTTAAGCCATTGTCCCATTAAGACAATTCTTACCAGTGATCTCTCTAAATCTTTGAGCTCTCCTTGCCACACTTCCCATATACCAACGAATGTCAAGCATTTCCATCTCCTTGGGGTCAATTTTACCGTAATCTTCTTTTGTGAAATTATAATTCCAAATACGCCAAGCTATCAAACACTCATACGACTCCAGGGCGGATCCTAAAAAGGCCTGGTGTTCTTGAACGACTTCCACTGTTAGTCCATTGATGTTCTTGTTATTAACCACAATATTGCAATGAACAACATCATATGGTGGACTAGTGGGCTTTGGTGATTGATCAGGAACAAAAGAAGTTGTCGAATTAGTTCCAACATAAGAGCATGTAAAGTGAGGTATGTTGGATGGTTGACTCGATTGAGAATTTCCACCAAAACTACTATTTAACATAAATAGTTAGGATCTTCTGGCTCGGGGCAATCATTGATTGTGAAGAATTAAAATATAAACCAATGTCTTGGGTTACTGATGAATTCTTCATTATCCTTTCTTACGAATCTCATGCGCATGAGATTGAGATTAAATGTTTCCCAATTGTCAGATAAAGAATCTACCAGTTTATCAATGTATTCATACTCTTATTTTTTAATTCCCAACATTTTCATCCCATTCACAAGATGACAATATCTTTCAATTAACTAAGCCATCGATTCAACTTTGACCATCTTTGATAGTGCTATCTTTGACTTTTTCATATCGGGATTCCCTCTATCTTTATTCAGTAAAGCCTCCCGTATTGATTGATATGACCCATTGTGTTGTAGTAACTGAAAGATCTCATATTTGATTGATTGTTGAACCAAATTCATCATATTTTTCTCACGAATAAATCTAGGCTTGTCAGCCTCAAATATTTGAGATAATATATGACTTGTGCCATTTTCATTCCATGGAATGATGTATTCAACTTCAACAGCTTCCCAAGTGTCACAGTTCACATCTTATACATAAGTTTCAAACTTATCTGCCCAACTAGGATAGTCTTCCATCCTAAGTAGCTTCGAGGGCTTGGTTGATGTTCCCATTTCATTTTCCAAGTTAATATTCTGAATGATCGGTGAAACATGTGTCACAAATGCATTTAAATCTTACAATCTTAAAAATCTTTGAACAACTCATGTATAACCTTTCCAAACGTATAACTTTTCCAACGTATAACTACTATACACCGTATAACCACTTTTATCCGTATAACCCTCTGATCAGCGTATATCCAAGTTACAACGTATAACAAATAAACACCGTATAACACCTTATACGAAAAAATGCCACCGTGTAACTTTCAAACGTGTAAATTGTTATTCGTATAACCCCCTTATACGGCCAAACACTTATACTCCATATATCAACTTATACGGACGTATAGCAACATATACGTGCATCAGAAAAACTTCTATGCTGTAATGACTGTTCATCCTTTTGAATCCAAATCTTTATTTTTAGCTTGAATTAACCAGTAATCACTCTTGCAGAACCGATGATTAAGAATCCACGATCATCATGTCCAAACGAATTGAAAAATTATTCATAAACCAAAGAGTAATAAAAGAAAATCTAATCGGGTAATGAGTTGACTTTGAATCTTCAAATATTCAACAATTAACCTCTAAATACGGTGTAGTCAGTAGCGAATATGAGCCTCATGCTCCGATACAACTTGAAAGCTCATGATCCAGATCATGCATGACATCATTTATGTGAAAACATTATAATTCGGATCGATTAACTAGTTATTTGCTATACTAAACAATATCGAGGAATAATATCGTAAAGGATTAACAACACATTCACATGTAAGCACCGATATATTCATATAACACCTTTAGTACAGATTAGAACTATTGCACAACTGTTGCAAAATAATAAACATCAAAGAGTATATATACTGCTACAGTGTACCAGTATAAGCTTGGTCAGCGTATAAGCTTATACTCCTCTAAGGCTTATACGCTACACTACAAACTTTCTAACAATGACATTTTTAGCCATTTATACAATACATATGACTCATTTAGCCCACTAGACCTAGCATTAGACATCCATGCTCTAACATCTTCCAATACGCACAAACCCAGTATTCAGTTGGTACCTCAACCGATGGAGTAAATGGATTAAATAAACCAACTGTTCAGGCATACCAAGAAAGCTCGAGTTGGTAAGAGTTCTCAACTTGTACCAGTTATTTCATTTATATGCCTCAGTCAGTTGCTAGTGTTTCAATTACTTATGTGTCTGTTGGGGTGATTACGAGTGATATTTCTATGGTGCCTTTGGACGCACTGGTTATTGATTCACTACCACAGGTTACGTTGATACCTACTGATATAATACTAGATATATATGTTTCCCTTGTTCATTTTAATTAATATTTTAGTAGTTTTTGTTCGTTTTTAGTCGAGATTTGTATACTACTAACATTTCTATGTTTCGTATGTTCTGGGATTTGATCGTGATAAAAAAGGGCGAAAAACGAGCTAAAACGAGCCGAAACGGAGATCCGGAACGCGTCAGGAAGATCCAGAACAGAGAACCGGTCAGACCGGGCCGGTCTGACCTGCCCCCATGGAGAAGCACGCCGCGCCGCGTGAAGGGGGAAGGCCAAATGCCCTTAGCGCGGCGCCTAGGGGCTGCTGATGGGTTTTTAATTCGTTTTTTCTTATTGTCGGGCCTTGTTTTCGCTATTTAAACACCTTTAACTTAGACCTGACATAACCTGAAAGCCACCAGCCGATTTTGGAGAGTTATTGGAGCTATTTTACACGTTTGTTGGTGATTTTGAAGGCGAGAGAACATCCGGTGAAGAGCTACACGTTCACATTCGAGTTTACGGGTTTTATCATCTTTGATTCCCCGTTTCTTATACTTTCACCATGTTTTCGTTATTATTTGTTTTGTTTGATTTAGATTTTAATATGCTAGGCTAAATTCCATAGACTGCCTAGGTCGTGATGAACCTTAGTTCGGTTTGATTTTATTTGGATTTTCGTTTCGTTATGGATATTATGTTCTAAGTAAACGGTTGAGTTTGATTTAGTTGATGCGTATGATTGCTTGGTTTTGTTTACTTGAATTTATTGTTTCACACTGCCCTTGTTGTTTGTTTCATAGGATAGGGTTTTGTTAGGTCATTTAGTGTGTGTTCTTGACTAGTTTATGATTGATATCGATTAAGATCATAGAAACAATAAAATCAATTAAACAAATAAAATGAGCTGCTAGTCTGAAAAGCTGTAAAGTGATAGGCTGTTAATAGATCTTTGCTTGTCGGGATTGCTAGATTTAGTTCTTCGTAAGGAGTCCGTCTAGATTTGATTGTCAGCTTAGTCTATTAAATTAATTAGGTTTGCTTTGCTATCTTCTGAATTCCGCGCTGTAAGGTAGGTTTTCGTCATAAAAGATACTTAGACATAAGCAATTAAAAATCCGTAAGGAAGTTTAATATAAAACTGGTGAGTCTTAAAACTTGTTAGAAATCCATAGGCGTCTTCTTGAAGTTCAAGGGTCCTTTTCGGGTTTTCTGTCAAGGGTCTATCTTATGATCCCGGTTCCATAACTTGCGTTTTTTCCATTTAAATTAATAACCGTAACTTTGGGGATTCCGGCCTGGGTAGTTATTTTAATCATCTGAATTGATCCATGTTTTCTAAATTGTTTATTAGTTAAAACTAATTAGGGTTTAAGTTTTATTAATTAATTAATAAGTAATGATTATGTTTTATTATTATTATAATAATTAGGGTTTGTTTTATTATTATATTAATTAGTTTATTAATAGTTAAATTAAAGTAATCATTAGTTAATTATTATTAGAGTTTTAATTAATTAGTTTCAAAAATCCCCTCAAATATTATTAATAAATAGTCGTGTCTTGTAGTTGAGTCTAATTTGCTAGTTTCGTAATTTAAAGAGTCTCGTGGGTTCGATATCTAGACTTACTTAGCTGTACTAGAGTCGACCGGTTCACTTGCCGGTTAGTAGTTTAAGTTAAGTTTAAGGGTCTAGAGTATTACTTAGTGTCTAGATTAGTTTATTTTTAGTTAATAATTATTTGACTACTTCAAGCACATCACCTACTAAGTTTGTGTGCCTGCAACTCTACCACCAGTTTCTGAATGCGGTGTCTTTATTTGTTGATTCCATGATTATCCCTATAGTTGTTGTGCCTGTAACTCTACCACCAGTTTCTACGTTCTTTTTCGATTCCATCTACAGGTGTTGATTTCCCTCCACCTTATACTTATGATATGCAAGAAGTTCATGTTACATTCGACGCTTCTCGTGCTGCTAATGAGAGAACTACTGAGCTACAAGGAGTGCCAACTGAGTAGTCTCATGTTAATCTACTTCATAATCAAGTTGTTCCTCGGTTGATCTCTGAAAATCAGCTACAGTTGGCTCTTCTTGCTTAGCAAGGTAAAGTTATTGATTCTCTTAAGAAGTTCTTAGCATTTTAAGGGGGGTAGCTAACGATAAGACGTTTTGAGAAGTGTTAGACATGATGACACGAACGATGATCCTAATTCTTCGAAAGGTGCAGGGGGAGTCATGTAAGTACGGATCTGGTGGTGTTGGAGGTGATGATACGGTTAGTGTTGATGAAGAGATTCCCCTCTTCTGGAGTTAGATGAGTTTGATGTGATGTCAGATGAATGTGAGAAGTTAGAATAAGGAGAGATAAGAGAGATTAGTGAGAAGATTGTAATTGATGATTCCTTGGTGGAAGGTGATATTGCTGAGGAGAAGATAGAGCATGTTATATCGTCTCCTATTTATGAAAAAGTTTGTGTTAATACTGAAGGTGTAGAGTTAGTATATATGAACAAGTTTTGTAAACTTGTTGAAAAAGAAGTTGATGAGACTGAATGGGAAAAGCAACCTAGATGGAAAGAAAGGTGTGTTGAATGGTTTGTGAAATGAAAGAAATCAGCGATTCCTCCAACGTTCAACAAGTCACATAACACCAAAGTGTTTAACGAATCAAAGAAAGGGATTATTAGTTGGTTATATGATGATAAATTGAAATTGTTTGTGTTGAAGAGATATGATTGGATTCAGTACTTTTTGAATGAAGTTGATAAACAGGAGTATAATAACTTTGCCTATTTGGTCGAGAAGATTATTTGGAAAGAAGTGGTGAAGGAGAAGAAGTTTATTTTGATCAAGTATCAGATGGGTAACTTTATGGAAGATATTGAAAGAGGTGTTAGAACTAACGGGAGACCATGGATGATGGTAAAATACAAACCATTTAGATATTTGAAAAAGATCCCAATGAAGCCGATGCCTCAATCTGTATTGAAGAATATGAAGCCTTATGGTGTTGATAGTGAGACGATTGAAGCGGTAATGGAGGATGAGGATGAGCAAGATTTGTTAAGGGTGTATGATCCTATGCACTTAGTAAATCTTTCTGAAACTGATTTGTAGGTACTCCATGATATCAAGACGTTTACATTCATGCATGGAAGTCAGAGGGGAAGATGTACCAGAGGATTGTCTCTGCTTATTTAAGACAAGGAGTGCATGCGGGATCGTTGGCATGAGTGAAGATGGTGTTTGATTACAGACTAAAGAGAAACAATAAGCAAATAAAGCTATTGCCAAAGGGTGTGTCAGTTGATAATAGGTTTATTGTTAGTCTTGTCTATAATAAATGATATGTTTTGGTTTATGTTTTATGTTTTTTGGTTCAGCTATAAGCGAAGTTATGGGTTTAGCGAAGTTGGGATAACTTCGCCAATTTTGTAATAGGCGAAGACAAGTGGTATATAAACATATCTTCAGGCTAGGGTTAAAGGTTGTAAGATAATGTTATTATTCAATACAAAGAATTTTTTTTTAATAATTTGTCTATTGTTCTTGTATTTATTAACACTAGTAATCAAACACTTATGCCATTTTGCAACCTTACAGTTTGTGATATCTCTTGTAGCGATCCATTCTAGGGACCTACAAAAAAGAAAAAGATAAAAATAAGTTGAAGTTGTAAAGGGCCTTAATCTCTATGTCGATACATGACTTTCGCACATTAATGCTATTAGCATACGTAAAGAAGATCCCAGGCTTGTATGAAACACCAAGAAAATAAAGTAGATACTTGGGTCTTAATCATTAGATTGGTATAACTACTTGCAGAGAGGATCCAATATTTAAGCAAAAATAAAGAAAAAAATAAAGTTGAATTTTTTGCATAAGAAAATAAGAAAATAAGCTCATATTTCTTTGCGAAAACAACGCATGTACACACAAAACTTTAAACCTTTTGAATCCTTAAAACAAATATTAACTATGCATCAAGAATTCAAGATGTTGTACCACTAGATTTTGCAAGTATTTAAGTTTGTATTTTGTCAACACTTATCTGATTTGTCAATCCTATCATACACATCATGCGTTTGAGCTTATGGCAATTTTTAGTCTAATTTGTCCATTTGCTAGGTACTTTAAGTCAATGTCCCATAATTTCCCATTTTTGTCGTATCAAATTTCTCAAAGTTTTATATTTTTCAAAATTAATGACATATTTTTGTATTTTATATATTTTAACTAAATCACATTCTTATGGTATTTTTCAATCACCCCCCCCCCCTAATAAAATTAAAAAAATGAAAGAAAATAAAATGAAAATTTGTACATGCACAAAGAAAATGATAAACCGAGTGTTTGAATATCTGCAAATTTCTTGAGACCATTTAAACCAAACAAATATGTAAAATGAGTTTTATCAAATGCCTTAATGAAAAGATCTACCTTTTGAAAATCCGTGTGATTTTTTCTAACTTAATAAACTTCTTTATAAAGCAACCACGACTTGAGTAATATCTGATTTCAATCTGTTGGATGTGAATGTTGGACGGGATTTTTAATAATACAAATAGCAGCAGAGTAATCGATAAAAAGAGGGGTAACAAGAAACTTCAAACCATAGTCGATTAAATGTTGTTGTATCCATAACACCTTTGAAAAAAAGCTTGAGGCCGCCACATATTCAGAAATAGAGAACTTTGTGTACTTCTTACACTGGCAGGAAACTAGCTTGCTTCTCAAGAATTGACAACCCGCTGCTGTAGATTTGAAGTTGATCCTGCGCCATCTATAGTCAGGATCAAAATAAATAGAAAGCACAATATTATATTCCTTGGGATACCATAACCTGATATCAGGACTACCCCTAAAAAAATGAAAAATGTGCTTCATAGCTGCTAAATGAGTCACTCTGGTACATGATTGATATCTAGCACACAAATATATAGCAAACATGATATCCAGTCAAGAAGC
The DNA here is from genome assembly GCF_021521415.1 of Bidens hawaiensis. Taxonomy (NCBI): domain Eukaryota; kingdom Viridiplantae; phylum Streptophyta; class Magnoliopsida; order Asterales; family Asteraceae; genus Bidens; species Bidens hawaiensis. The sequence goes on along the minus strand of NW_027497909.1, from coordinate 48,188 downwards.
CGTCGGATACATCAAAGACCAAATCATAACATGATAAAGTGTAAGATCAACGGTATCCTCTAATTCGCCTGGTGACAAATTATGACCGCGGGAAAAGGAGTTGAGGTCACTTTTTTGGCAGTATTCGTGAATCGGCTCAAGACGTCATTCACATATTTCGTCTAATGAATAAAAATTTCTGAATCAGACTAATGAACCTGCAAACCCAAAAAGAAACTCATCTCTCCCATCGAACTCATTTTCAAATCTCGTCTACATCGTCTTCAAGAACTCTTTGCACATAGTGTCAATTGTAGAGCCAAAAATGATATCATCAACATAAATCTAAACTAGGAGATGATTATCTACCATCTATTTATAAAAGAGAGTACAACCAACAGTCCCTTGTGAAAAAAGTGCCAACATACTATATCAATCTCTTAGGGCTTCATGTAGACCGTAAAGACCCTTGTTTAACAAGTAAATATGTTCAAGATAGTCAAGGTCTTCAAAACCAGGTGGCTAATTCACAAACACCACTTCATGAATAATCCCATTCAAATACACACTTTTAATGTCCATCTGATCCATTTTGAACTTCTTGTAAGCGGCATACGAAGTCCTAAAACCTATTTATAGACTTAACAAAACCATATATGCCGCATAAGTCTTATTCTAAATAACATATGCTCCGCAAAAGTCTTATACGTTGTATATGACTTATGCGCTACATATAATAAAGAATACATTATCGACTGTTTCAAATACATACAAGACCCTAGCGATAGACATTTATGCTTTAACAAGTCTCGCAACTAGAGCATAAACATCATTATATTCAATGAATTCTCAATGATTAAAACCTTGAACGAACAACCTTGATTTGTTTCGAACAATCTCCTCACGAGCATCCTTCTTACACTTGCAAAACACATTTTCTTGGTATAGATTTGCGAACACGTTCGGGTTTATAAATAAGATTCCATACACCAAGATGAACAAAATGTTGCAACTCTCCTTGCATTTCTTCCACCCATGATGGCTCTTGCATTGCCATGGATACACTTGTTGGTTCAATTTGGGACAGGACGTGTATTGAAAAATCATTTGGATCCCTGAATCACGTATATACACATAAACACACAAAATCAAATCTTAAAACAACATTAGCTACTTGATTAGGAGTACGAACACCTACATTCAAATCACCAATAATTTTTTCTGAGGATGATAAGAGTGTAAACGAAGAGTATGATTCTCGGAAACTTCGACATTATCTTGCAGATTGGTGACATTAAAATCAGTCTTTGTTCTATTATAGGTATAGAAGATCAACCTCCATCAACTTTGTTAGATACTTGATCTTCAACAATTGGTTCTGAGGTCAAATCTTCAAAGTCGTCAATATCATCAGAAGTATTACTCATCACTTATGAAGTATTAACTTGAGCAGGTACATAATTTGAATGAATATTTGAATAAGAACTTGCAGAATTTAGAATGTCACTTTCCAAATAAGCCCGAACCAAGTATTCATTCAACACCACAAAGAATGGTATAATGAGTTTAACAACCCATCATAATTGAACATCCAGTGAGGTCCCATGCTAGCAAGAGATCTGGTGTACCGTTGGCAATCTAAATAGTACCATTTTTCAACACATTCAAAAGAAAGATTAAAAACTCTTTCTTAGGTGAAGAATACCCAAGAAAATACCATTCATCTCGTTTCAGGTTAGTACAAGGACACCCTAATGGCTCTAAGAACTAAAGATTCGAATTTCAATTATTGAGTAATTCATAACTTCTCTTATTGAATATCTTAACCATGAGAACTTGAATCAACGTGTAACAAGCAATTTGGAATATGAAAGCATGGTTCTAGCTGTTTCAATAATCGTTCGATTCTTTCTCTCTGCAATACCATTCTGTTGTGGCACATAAAGAATGTTGTACTCATGATGAATACCTCTTTGAACACCAAAAAACTCCATGATATTGTTTTTGAATTATGCGCCATTATCACTTTGGATCCGACTGACTTTCAACTTATAGATTGATTCGATCTTCGTGATACGACGCTTCACCAAATCTGTTGTTTGTTCTTTCGTTTTCATAAACATCAGCCTTGAATATCTAGAGTAGTCATCAGCAACTACTAGACAATAAAAATATCCCCCAAAACTCGCACGATTAACTGGACCAACTATATTCATGTTAAGACGTTCATGTGGAATGTCAATGGAGTTGATCAAAATCAATGGACGGGATTTCTTCTTTTGCTTCCTTTTTCTTGCACGAGACATAACTATCGTTCATATGAAAACTTTTGAGAGACACACCTTCAACCATATCATTACTAAGCAAATGATTCAATTTCCGAAGATGAATGTGACCCATTTTTCTGTGCCATAAGATCGACTTTTCTCTATAGGTTTTGAGATAAAACATGTTGATGATGAAGGGGATGTTTTGGATGCCATGTCTAACACATAAATGTCATTCAATCGATGCGATCTCATAACAACCATGTCTTCAGGGATCACAAAACCAGGCAACAAGATTACATATTACGTATCTACGAATAAGGTTGTAAACTTCTTGTCACATATCTGCAAGACACTCGGCAGATTATGGTCAACCTGATCAGAGAAATTAACTTTCTCAAATGTAATATTCCCATTGGACACTTGTCCTTCTTTGGTTATATGCCCGTCTTTATTACCCATATAAACAACATAACCTCCTTGAATATCCATCACACCAGTTAAGAGATTAATATTTTCTGTAATGTGCCAAGAACATCCATCATACACATTCCATTTTGATATGTAATACAATAGGATGAACTCTACACAATAAAATGTAGGGATTACTCCATAGAATAGTAACCAACTTTGAAAGTTGTTCCAATCATGTCACTGATAAAAGCTTTTGTTCCTGAACTTTCATTTTTATTCCAATCCTAGATATTTTACCTGGATAACAGGTAATATAGGTTTTTTTTTAATTTGTCAATGTTTTAACGTGGCATAATTACTTTTAAAGGTTGCGAAAATTAGTAAAAATACGAAATATAATTTTAAAATTCCGAAAATTTGCAAAAAAAAGTTCGGAAAATTGAGGTTCGGGTTAGAACAGGTCAAGGTCGGAACGGGTCAAAACGGGTTTCGGGTCAGTTTTTTTTAACCAACGAATCAGCGTGTTTTTAACACGTTAAAGCTCGTTTTAACAGCAAAAGCTCGTTTAAGCAATTTTTCAGTTCGTTTCAGCACTTAGCAGCTCATTTAAGCGATTTTTCAGTTCGTTTCAGCACCTAACAGCTCGTTTAAGCGATTTTTCAGCTCGTTTCAGAACCTAACAGCTCGTTTAAGCGATTTTTCAGCTTGTTTCAGCACCTAACAGCTCGTTTAAACGATTTTTCAGCTCGTTTCAGCACCTAACAGCTCGTTTAAGCGATATTTCACCTCGTTTCAGCACCTAACAGCTCGTTTAAGCGATTTTTCAGCTCGTTTCAGCACCTAACAGCTCGTTTAAGCGATTTTTTAGCTCGTTTCAGCACCTAACAGCTCGTTTAAGTGATTTTTCAGCTCGTTTCAGCACCTAAAGCTCATTTAGCCGATTTTTGAGCTCGTTTCAGCAACTAACATCTTGTTTAAGTGATTTTTCAGCTCGTTTCTGCACCTAACAGCTTGTTTAAGCGATTTTTCAGCTCGTTACAACACCTAAGAGCTCGTTTAACTGATTTTCATCTCGTTTCAGCACCTAACAGCTGGTTTAAGCGATTTTTCAGCTCGTTTCAGCACCTAACAGCTCGTTTAAGCGATTTATAAGCCCGTTTCAGCACCTAACAGCTCGTTTAAGCAATTTTTCAGCTCGTTTCAGCACCTAACTGCTCGTTTAACTGATTTTTCAGTTCGTTCCAACCTGAAACCCGTTCCTAAATCATTGTTAGGTGCTGAAACAAACTTTAAAATCGTTTAAACGAGCTGTTAGATGCTGAAACGAACTGAAAAATCGTTTAAACGAGCTGTTAGGTGCTGAAACGAACTGAAAAATCGCTTAAACGAGCTGTTAGTGCTGAAACCAGCTGAAAATCACTTAAACGAGCTGTTAGGTGCTGAAACGAGCTGAAAAATTGCCTAAACGAGCTGTTAGGTGCTGAAACGGGCTTATAAATCGCTTAAACGAGCTGTTAGGTGCTGAAACGAGCTAAAAAATCGCTTAAACGAGCTGTTAGGTGCTGAAACAAACAAAAATTTGCTTAAACGAGCTGTTAAGTGTTGAAACAAACTGAAAAAATTGTTTAAACGAGCTTTGCTGTTAAAACTAGCTGTAACGTGTTGAAAACGCGCTGATTCGTTGGTTAAAAAAAACTGACCCGAAACACGTTTTGACCCGTTCCGACCTTGACCCATGTTAACCCGAACCTCAATTTTCTGAACTTTTTTTTTGCAAATTTTTGAAATTTTAAATTTATATTTCGCATTTTTACTAATTTTCGCAACCTTTAAAAGTTATTATATAAAGTAAAAACATTAAAAAATTTTAAAAAAAACCTAGATTACCTACTATCAAGGTAAAATATCTAGGATTGGAACACAAATGAAAGTTCGGTGACCTGATTGGAACAAAAGTTTTTATCAGTGACCTGATTGGAACAACTTTCAAAGTTGATTACAATTCTATGGAGTAATCCCTAAAAGGTAATAGGTAAGTTGGAAGAGGTAACTGGGAGAGCTTGATTGAGCTTAAACACAAATTAATTCACAACGATATTGATATACGGACCTAGTTATTCATATGTGTGAAGGACTAATACGTTAGATTGAATGAAGTGTTAGTGAGTAGTGAATTCGGTAGAGTAACAGCTCACAAGATTGATAATTAGAACACTTGTTAACTTATGAGGCTTAACGGCCTATATATAGAAGATGAAGTCCATTCGTTATACATATCGTAACAAATGGATTCATTCGTCTTCATTCTATACATAATTTAATGAGTATAGAGAATGACTTATTCGCTATACCTCATACGTCAACATTCCATGACGACTGGATACGAAACAATAGCGATTAGGTACATTCGTTAAACATCCTTAACAAATGGACAATAATAATAACGAATAGCATCATTCGTTAAACATCCTTAACGAATGAGCTTATAATCATAACGAATGGGACTAGGTAAATTACCAAAATGCTCTTTACATTAATAAAGACAAATTTGATTTAATACAAAGACCCGAGACGCCCAAAACAGTGCACTAACAAACTCCCCCTCGTCTCGTGCTCTTTGTCCATAATTTACTTGAACTGCTTCGCTTCTAGTAAGCACGACTACGAAGTCCAAACGCGTGACAAACACGAACAACACGTTGGAATTGAATAGCACAGTCATAGTCTTTGAAATCAGCAAAAAGATTCTTGTTCTTGAACAACACATTGTTGTCAGTCTCTGATAAGTTAACGAGCCACATTGGATTAATGATTTTGCATATTCGGTTTTCATAATACCGCATGTTGAATGTCTTGTAAAGACTTTGAGGAAACGTCTTCACAAGCACTCCATCGTTATGCGTGGCTGCTTGACCTTTAACACAAGTTTTCTCTAACCCGCTTGCGGATCAGTCTCGTCGATATACTTCTGGGTTGGCACTTGCGGCTTGATAAACTTAAACCCATATTGACCTAAAATAGCATATGTTAATGAAACCATCCTGCTAGTAGATTTCCACCACGATTTACAAATGGCCGATTAGCGAGAGTCCGCACGTCCCACCTTGGCATTAAGAGAACACCAGTAATGTACTGATAGTACTAAACGACGTTCTCCCATTTAATTATACATACCTTCAATTCGGAGTCATATAGCCACGACACAGTGTCATCTTTGACAGTCTTCACTGCCTTGAATGTCGTCTCTTGGTTAGCCTATGTACGTTCATTGACTTCCATTTGATGTTCTTTATCAGTGTATTAGTATACCTTAATAATCTTAGAAGTTTGGGATTTGTTGTGTGTCCCAAACCACCCCTCAGCATCAAGATCCACTTGACAAACTTTAATGTTCTTGAAAGTTGCATAGGCTAAGAATAAGCGTATAGCTTCCAGTTTTGCAACATGAGCGTATTCTTCGGTGTTATATACGCCTTCTTGCTGATGAAATTTTTGCACGACCAAACGCTCTTTATTCCTTATGATGACCCCATGATCATCCTTCTTATTTTTGAAGACCCATTTGGTCAGAATAGGTATCTTAATTCTATCAGGTTTATCAATGAGATCCCATACACCCAATTGACTGAACTGTTGCAATACCTCTTGCATTGCTACCACCCATGATGGATATTCAAGTGCCATAGGAACACTCGTTGGTTCCATTTGAGAAAGAAAGAAAGTGTATTTTGCGAGATTCATGAATCCTAATGAATGCATATCGGCATACGCACACAATACATTTGTATCATTTTCATTAGCAATCTGATGACGTGTTTGAACACCAGCATCAAGATCACCAATGATGTTGTCCTGTGGATGATACGTGTGAATCCGAAGTGTTGGATTCTCAGGCACAACCACATTGTCACTTAAGTTATCTTCAGCATCATGAGATGATTCCCCAACCTCATGATTATCAGTAAACGGTACTGAAGAAGATTCAACAAAATGACCATCATCTGATGATATAGAAAAGACATCAGACGTATCAGGATAATCATGTTGTGGTGCAATATTATAATTAGAATCTCTCGGTGTGGAAAACATTTGATCATCTAAGTAAGCATGCACCAAGTCTTCATCCGGTAGATAAGCTATGTGAGTAAATGAATTAAATAAACTCTCATAATTGAACATCCAATCAGGACCCTTGCCAGCAGGAGGTGTTGTGTAACTCTAGCAATCAACATGGTACCATTCCTCAACACAACCTAAAGAAAAGTTAAAAACCCATTTCTTAGGCGACGCATATCCCAAGAAGTAACCCTCAATAGCCTTCTCTTCAAATTTTCCCGCATCTTGTTTCAACATTGTGCAAGGACAGCTGAAAGGTTCAAGAAACTCTAAGTTAGGTTTGCGGTTATTCAGAAGCTCATTACTCGACTTTTGCAGCTTCTTAACCGTCAGAATACAATTAAGCATAGCAAGCCGTGTTCACCGCCTCATTCCAATATTGCATAGGAAGCTTTGAATCTGCAAGCATTGTTCTTGCGGCTTTAATCAATGTTCGGTTCTTCCATTCAGCCACACCATTCTGTTGAGGTACATACAGAGCACTATATTTTCGATGAATTCATTTTTTAGTACAAAAGAAGTCCAATATAGTATTGTCACTCTGAATACGTCTCACCTTTTGTTTGTAAAGTGATTCAATCTTCGTTATTAAGTTCTGGACAAGAACTGGTGTCTGATCTTTAGAACTCATAAATAACACCCACGAGTAACTCGAATAGTCATCGTTCACGACTAAACAGTACCAATCTCCAGCAATAATCACATGATTCACAGAACCAAACAAATCCATATGAAGTCATTCCAGTGGAGTATCAATGGAATTAAATAATTTTATTGGAGGTGAATTCTTCTTTTGTCTGCCTTTCTTGCACGCAACACAGTGATTGTCAACTTGAAATGTTTCAGAGAAACTCCATCCACCAAATCATTTGCCATCATATAATACCCATACGCCTATGCCATTGAATCGAGTCTTTCTCAGTTGCTTTTGTGATAAAACACGTTTCTGCAAATGTAGAAGTTGATAGTTTAGTACTCATATTCAGTACATAAATATCGTTTGACCGAGTAGACCGCATAACAGCCATGTCTTCTGGAACGACATATCCTTGTTTAAGTATTATCCACTCCTTGTCGGTAAACACGATGGTGTAATTTTTATCACAAATCTGAGATACACTTAGCAAATTGTGATCCACCTTGTCATAATATTTAACTTTCTCAAACGTAATACTACCGTTCGATGCATCTCGTTCCTTTGTAATCATGCCCCCATAATTACCCACGAGCGCTACATAACCCCCTTGTATATTCATGAAATTGGTTAGTATATCGATATTTCCGTTAATGTGACGAGAGCATCCACTATCCATGATCCAATATTTTTCTGATATATTCTTGGACAAAATCTACACATACATGAAACATGATTAGACCAATGGCAGCCCATGCCTCAGTCTTGGTCACCTTTTCCACTTCAACAGTAGGTTTAACTTTAATTGAATCCAAATGTGATTTAGATGCTTGTGAATATGTCGCTGATCTCTTAGACTATCCTTGCATATATGCATCTTAAACCACGTTTGTGTTCACATTTTTTGCAAATTGGTTGCATAAGAACAAACAGTTTGAGCTTTAAATTAACTGAAGTTTCATTAAAATGAACCACCTTATATAGATTCACATTTTGAAATATGATGTGTGTCTCATCAACATGAGACATGGGTCTCTTTAGGATTTCCTTAACCACGGGAAACTTCTTGGGTTGTTCCTTGGTAAAATGATGAATATTTTGTACTTCCCTCGTTCCACAATTTCTTACAACATGTCCATGTTCGCTACATAAGAAGAATGTTCTCATATCAACGAATGCACGTTGTGGTTTGACAAAAGCTTTTGCAACAGAAGGTTGACGAAGAACACTTGGAACTTTAACAATATCTTCATCTTTAAACGTTATAGCCTTCTTCTTTTTGTAAAACTCCAAGTTTGAACAGTTTGAAAAACTTTATAACATGTCGGTACGACTAGAAGTAACAAACATTACTGGTTTAATAGTATTGAACAATTTTTTCAAACTTTGTTTAATTATAGGCATGTTTAATGACTTGGATCTTGCAAAGGCTTGTTCAAGATCATTCAATTTTGATGTTCCATTTTGAAAGACACTTTCAATCAACTCAGGTTTGATCATATTAAGAGGAATGTCTTTCGCAGTTAGAACTTTTCTAAAACCTTTTAATTTAAACACACGAGGAGTGGGATTGATGAAACGCATCAAATCCTCATCAGAAATTGTTATATTAGCAGGAGTGGGACCTATATTACACACGACTTTGGTTTTTCTGATCTCTTGGGTGTAGTTTTTGATGATTGTAATTTGTTCATTTTAGATACAGTTGAACCATACACAGCTTCCTCAAACTCTTGAGGATCACATAGAATGTGATTAGATTGTGAAATGTTGTGTTCATTATGTATAACACCAGGTTCAACTATATCTTCAATGATGACCTTTTAAGCAAAAACTTTATTACTTTGAAACTAAGGTCCTTGATTTGATGACTGAGCAATAACCTTTTAATTTGCATTTTGTTTAGGTTTCTCTGTTTGAATGACTGATTCATTGTTCTTTGATAAAGAAACATTTGAAGACTTGTCAGAAGTAATAACTTCTTCTTTTCTAGAAAACAGATTTTGTGAATAGTCTTCATGAAATGGTAGAGGAACTTCAACCAAGCCTAAACAGTTATTACAACCCTTTTGTAGATGATTGTCGATAATTATCTTTGATTGAAGCTAGTTCTATCAGCAATGATTCATTTTAAGCATGAATTAAGTCATATTTTGACATAACAATCTCACAATCACTACATGACACAGTTTCAGATAATTTATTAGAAGCAGAAGAAGGACTAACCTTGTTGTTGGATACCAAATCTTGTGTATCAATCTAATAACAATAACAATAACAGATCTCAGATCTGTGCGTAATCGATTAATACCTTAAGTAATAGATCTAGCTCATAATTAACTTCGATTCAGTGTTATATGTGTATATATATAATCAGTATGTTTATAATAGTAGTTGTATAATATTAAGGTTGAAGATCGAGAGAGGATTTGGACAGCAATTCGTTAATCAAACTCTCAAAACTTAAATAACAAGTGAACAGTGTTCACTATATATAGAAGATAGGTCTGGTTCGCTAACATCCCCTAGCGAACCAGAACCTACTTCGTTACATACATTAAATAGGTGAAACACCCCCTGATTCGTTAACATCCCCTAACGAATCAAAGGAGACTTAACTTAAGGACCAGTTCGCTAAACATCCTTAGCGAACTGGCCTATTACCTTAACGAATTACATTAACTAATAATTGTTTATTACATTAAACAAACGAAAAACACATTAACGTTAATTACAAAGCCTCAAGACGCAAAACCGTGCACTAACAGACACCCCCTCGTCTTGAGCTCTTTGTCTTTAAGTTACTTGAAGCGCTTGGACCTCCAGTCTCTGCAACTATGAATTCCATTTTCATGACAGACACGCACAACGTGTTGGAATTGCATAGCCAGGTCGTAATCTTCACGGCGCTCGATCAGAATCTGCTTCCTGTGTAGTACGTCATTGTCTGTTTCAGATAAATTAACCAACCACATCGGGTCGATTATCTTGATAAGGTCAGTCTCCAGTCCTCTACCAAGAACAATGACGGCCTTGCCAGTACGATTGTCATAGTACCAGTCTTTGGATCAATTTCGTCAATGCGTTTGCGTCTCGGGACCTGGGGCTTGAAGAACTTGAACCCATGATTAACTTCGAACATCAAGTGTTGATGAAACCACTCAGCTGTCTGGATGCCACCACGATTGATAAATGTACGCCTCGCGAGGGTACGAACATCCCAACGCGGTAGTGTAAGAACATCCATTATCCTCTCGTAGTACTGAACTCCCTTCTCCCATTTAACTATACATACCTTAAGCTCGGAATCGTATAGCCATGAGAAGATGTCACCATGAACCTTGGGTATAGTCTTGAAGGTAGTTACTTGATTCTCTTTGACCCATGCAGCTGCTGTGTCTTTCCGTTCTTGATCAACAGATCGATACGCCTTGATAATCTTACCCGCAACTTTATGACTGAACCATTTAGCAATATCAGCATCAGTTGGGTTCACAATAGAGTCAAAACGAGTATCCACAACTTTCTTTCTCCTAGACATCTTCTCCAAATCATCCTCAACAGCTTTAAAAGTCTGTTCATTAAATATCGGAGCACCTTGATCAACGTTCGTGTGTTGATACAAGTCAGGATACTCCTCAGCAGTGACGTCTTCCATCTCAACATCCTCATCTTCGTAAATAAAATCTGTATTCATTTGACTAGACAGATCATCCTCTATACCTTCCTCATTCACCACTTCGACATCAGGCTCAGTTTCTAACACAGTCAACTGTTCATCATTCAACCCAAGCAGTATGGAAATCAGCTCTCGTGTCAGAGACCTCTCGACAAACTCACCCACCTCTATCTCATCCTTGTTTACCATACTTCTAATTACCCCCGTTCCATCCATAATATTACCGTGTCGGCTTCAATCATCTCAATTGGTGTAGCAGCTGAATAATCACGATAAACGACAATCTGTTTCTCTGAATCATCAACAGAGCTCGTACACGCACCAGACGCAGGGTCTTGAGCTTGTTTAGGCTCACCACCAGCACCGGTCTCATCATCATCAGAATCTTCCTCATTATTCTTGATCTTCTTCAAAGCATCATCTTTGCAAGTCAATTGAAGGATCAGATCCTCTTGCTCTTTAATCTTCACCCCCTGAGACTCAACAATCTCACGTAGGGCCTTTGTTTCCTTTTGATAGAAAGAAACATAGCTGACTAGTTTCTTCTGATTTTCCATTAGACGTTCTTGATTTAACCGATCAGCAGTCATCTGGTTCTCATACAAATGGAGAAGATTTAAAAGCATTTCTGTCTGACGATTTGGTGGCAAAGCATACAAGGATGGATGAATTGGTTGGATTGGACCTTCAGGCCTTGTAATTATCATAAATGAGAGATCACTAGGAGGAGGAGGCCTCATAGGTATGGTTGGAGGAGTTGTAGCCACAGTATCAGTTGGCAATGGTATTTCAGTTAATGCTGATTGAGTTATCATACCCAACTGCTCATGTGGTACCATCGTCGTCGTCTAGGTCATTGCAGGAGTGCTAGTTGTAATTGGCACTACCGGGCGTGGAGGCGTTGGTTGACGAGGTGATGGCACACCAATGATGACACCAGCCCCAACAGATACACATCTCTTCTTAGATGGCTCACCAGTTGCCACACCTTTCCCTTTTCTTTTTCTTTCCAATTGAGCAGCAATGGTGGCAGCTAATGCAACATTAACTGCATGTTGTTGTTATTTAAGAGCGGCATCACCAGTACCACCATTTCCACCTTCATTAACCCCATCACCATCATTCCCATCACCACCATCATTTCCATCATCACCATCGTTCCCACCTTCTCCTTCCTCACTCTCGGAATATGAATCATCATGAATCCAGCGATCCTCGGATGGACATACATAATTAGGATCAACGATATGACCAATCATTCATTTATTCGCTGGCCTTGCCTTTCGATAGATAGCCATTCTATGTACTGTGTCGGCCGTCATGTGTTCCATATGAAGCTTATCATTCACCAAGGTTTGATCTATTGCTAAATTAGGTATCAAGTCTTGAATAATCAGCTGCAAAAACCGAGGATACATTAAAAATTTCTTCTTGTGGTCCGTCTGCTGAACTTGTTCTGCCAGATGATTGAATACAAGTTCAGAGTAGTTGAATGGCTTGTTGAGGATTAAAGCCACAAAGGCTGATTGCAAACTGAGTCGACATTCATCAAAGCCACCACGACGACCACTCATACAGTGAATAAGAACATGGAGAAGATATTTGTATGGTGGGCATAATCCATTCTTGTTCAACATAGATTTATTAACATCTCCACCATAACGTACACGGGTAGACAAACCCTTGACCAATTGCCTATCAAATTCACTCGGGTTGTCATCAGTATCAGCAAATCGAAGCACATGCCTAATTACTTCAACATCAATTGTAATAGGAGTTTCATTAATCGTGGCTCGAATATGTTTTTCCTCCTCCACATACTCAGCAGTATCCCAAAACTGCCTGATAATACTCAGATAAACCTTAGGTTGAGCGGTAATGGCGTAATGTATTACTGATCGTCTTAGAAAGGCCAACATATCTCCAAATGTAGCTATATCAGCAACGTCTGAGTCAACATAAGCACAGATATTGTGCTTTTTGTTATATGATAATAAATTGATTTCCTCTTGTTGCTCTTGTTGCCCTTGATCAGCAATAGGTGGATCTAGATTTACTTGATCAGCCATTTGAACTGTATAAATATGAATGATTATAAGAAATGTGAAGATGTAATATGTATTTAGCATAAATATATATCTATTTATTTATAGATGGTGTAATTAATTTCATATGATAAGAGTAATTAGTGTATTTACGCGTTTAGACGGTTGATATACTTTATTTATTTTTAAAATATAATTAAATAGACATCAATGTCATTTGTGTAAAAATTATTCTGATTCGTTACCATCCAGTAACGAATCAAACAATTCGCTATCAGGTAAATAAGTTAACGAAGTAGACCAAGCGAATTACTATTCAAAAGAACGAACTAGGTTCTAGTTCGTTATTAATTGACGAACCCACATCAGATTCGTTAAAAAATTTATTCGCTGATCTAGTTCGTGTCATTCCTTAACGAATTGGACACGAAACAGTCCCAATTCGCTAAAGATCACGTATGGTCAGTAAATTAGACTTGATCTTTGACTCTCAAAGTCAAGGTCAAGATTAACAAGAACATGGAAGGTCAACAACACAAATCCAGCTACAATTAGCTCATGCTTATCGTCGAACAAACAAAGTAGCAGATCTATGTGACTCGGAATCGCTATACGAAGCTCACGGTGTTAAGATTGAGGCTTAGAACCGTATCCTAAGACCAGAACACTCAATACATTAAACAGAGTCTAACACCCTTAAATAATAATCATTCAAACGACCCGACAAACAATAATCAATCGTTGATTAAAGTCTACCCAGGGTATCGGAATCGCATTCCGATCACAATGAATCATAAATAAGCAAGTTTAACATAAGATACCATAAATAAATCGGGTTTATAAACTCGGAAAACCCTTAAATCTAAAAATTCCATTATTACTCTAATAATACACAGTCATTTTTGAAGGTTCCCAGCCGGATCTACATAGGAGTATCTCGTAACACGAGGGTGCGGAATCCCCACGTAATACGATACGAGCGTAAGATATATAATACGTTAAACCGAAACACAAACACACGTTACAATACTAATAAACACGATTGTATTGCAACACTTCAACACGTGATATCAAAGATCGCTACACACCTTCTGGAAAAAAACTTCTACAAAACAAGCTAAAGTTGAGGTTTATATAACCTCGACAACTTCGCCTAACATACTAGGAGAAGTTGTCATAACTTCGCTTGACTACAAGTTCGCCTACATCCCATGCGAACTTGTGTAAAACCATATTCAAACCCAAAACAAACAATCTAAGAAGATTACAGACACATAAAAAATACAAGATACTGAACTACTGACACTATGCACCAACAGACTCCCCCTTGGCAGTAGCTTCATATCTCTATCTTCATTTTCGTGTCTAGTAATCCCAAAAATCTCATGTCACCCGTCTTCAAGCATGAACGCCCTCTCTTACACAGACAGAGACCACCCTCTGGTACTTCTTGGCTTCATCTTTCCATGCAGGAATATAGAATATCTTCTTATCGTTTAGCACCTGCAAGTCAGCTTGAGACAAATTTACCAAGTGCATGGGATCATACACTCTCAGAATCTCCTGCTCGTCTTCATCTTCCATAACAGCTTCAGTTGTTTGGCTATCAACATACTACCACTTGAGATTCTTTAAGACATCCTTGGGCATTATCTTCATCGGCACTTCTTTTAAACACCGAACCGGCTTATATTTCATCACCATCCAAGGTTTGCCATCAGCTTACATTCCTCTTTCCTTATCTTCAACTAGCATCCCTTTCTGTGGCTTTAACAATTCAAACTTCTTTTCTTTCACACTTTCTTTCAACACAATCTTCCCAATTATTCTGGCCATATTGTCATCACTCCTATTAATTAAACCCAATTTAGCCAAATCCTTAACCTCACTCAGGCAAGGTATTGAGAGATCTAAACATCCTCTTAAAATACTGAATCCCATCAAAGCGTTTAATCACAAATAACCTCAACTGCTCATCATACAACCAGCAAATAATACCCTTCTTCGACTCAGCATACCCTTTGATATTGTAACTCTTTTTGAGCATGGTTGGAACCGCTGGCTTCTTTGCCTTTACAAACCACTGAGCGTAGCCTTCTTTCCATCTCGGCTGCTCTTCCCACTCAGACTCATCTGACACATCCATATCTTGACTCACATTCACCTTATCAACGTCTGGAATATCATGTTCTACATTGTCATCCACAATATCTTCCTCTTCAATCTCACTATCTGTAACGATTCTGGCAAATTCAGGTATACCCTAGCCGGAATATACCATTTATGTGTTATTCAATACTGAATATATAAATTATAATGCGTTTATACGAGTATATAAGATTCACAAGTATGAATTATAATCGAATGTACAGCTAGTCGTATTGGAATTACGATTAACCGATGAACGATTATTGAAACCCGATCGAATCGGGGATTACATTATAGACGAAATATATGATGTTTAGTAAGGTTTACGAAGTATTAAGGCTACGGGATAAGTGAATTATAGCATAGAAAAAGGATTTCGATTTATTGGTACGTCGGTACGATAAACGAAACCTTTAACATCAAACTAAGCAAGAGAAGATCGATCAAGCCGAAAAAGATGCACAATGACCGACAATATGATGTGTTGAGTCAATAAATGTCATGGTTTAAGTTTTTAAAGTTTTTAAATCGGTTTTATATAAATTTTATTTTTAAGCCGAAAAACGACCGTTTTAGCCTCGTTTTAAGCCGAATTAAGTGTTTAACCGAAAAACGAACTGAACCAGATTATCCACAACATTATCCGGATTACACAATCCGAATGTGTGGCCAAGGTTTGAGATGTGGGCCCCACCCCACACCATACATGGACCGATCGATCCATTTGGTGCACAAACAAATATCATTTTCTTTTTTTAACACTCCAACTCCACATTTCTCTCAACACTCTTCAACATTCATCCAAAAACCCAAGTTTTTAAGCAAGAATCATAAGGTATAAACATATTATTATGGTTTAATCTTGGTTTTTAATTCCAAAATCTTGAGAAAATGAGGTTTCAAGTGAAAAATGGGTGAAAACCCGAGATGAAACCGATTCTTGCATGATCAAGTGATGTATACAAGTTATACAAGGGATCTTGGTCCAAGAAAGGAGTTAAAAGAGTCAAAAACGAAATTTTACGGTTAAAATCTTTGTTTTGATGTCTTAACCGAAACCATGAAAGGAATGGCTTGATTGTGGGTATAACTTGCTTGGTGCGGTGTTATTGTGCTTGTAGGTGTTATATCTAGTTGCTAGCAAAGGCTAGAGAGCAAGATCTTTGCGATCTAAAGCTAGAAACACAAGGTAGTTCGGTTTTTCGTATGATTTGTGTGATTTGGACAGATTGTGGTAGACTTAGAGTTGGGTCATGAAATTTCACAGAGTTGATCTACACATTAAAATATGAGATCTGTGAAATTTTGGTAATTTTTGGATAAAGGATGAATATTTGGTGAATTTAATGCTCGGT
Organism: Bidens hawaiensis; assembly: GCF_021521415.1. Lineage (NCBI taxonomy): Eukaryota > Viridiplantae > Streptophyta > Magnoliopsida > Asterales > Asteraceae > Bidens > Bidens hawaiensis. The sequence continues at coordinate 31,551 of NW_027497909.1, read as the reverse complement.
TTTGGCTAAAAATGGTGAAAAATAGCTAAACACCATGAAAAATTCTGGAAAATTCAGATAAGCTTTTTATAACATATAAAAGTCACACACAAAATTTCGGGTCCATTGGAGAAGTCTAAGTATGCCGAGCATTTGTGATGGGGGCGAACGAAGCACGCCAGGACCCCAGCGTAGTGACAGGTACATTCCTCGTCTCTGATCATTACGCTTCTGTATTATTTGATACAGGCGCCGATAGAAGTTTTGTTTCTGTTAAATTCCTATCGATTGCAAACCTTCCAATTAGTGCAACCATAGAACCTTACACCGTAGAAGTCGCTAACGGTAAAACCATGATAGTTAATCAGATAATTCGGAATTGCCCTTTTATTCTGAACTAACAATCCTTTCTGATTGACTTGTTACCGGTAGAATTGGGTAGTTTCGACGTGATAGTGGAAATGGATTGGTTAGCACGTAACAAGGTAGAAATAAACTGTGAAAAGAAAATCGTCAAGATCCGGGTGTCGGATGACGAAGAGGTATTAGTGCAGGGTGAGAAGTCGGGCAATATGATACCGTTTATATCCCACCTCAAGGTGTTAAAATATATATGCCAGGGATGCGTGGCATACCTAGCGAGCCTGACGGCCACGGATCCTGAGGAAAAACGGGTGGACGATATCCCAGTGGTACGCGAATTTCCACAAGTTTTCCCAGAGGAACTTCCTGGATTACCGCCAACCAGACAGGTCGAATTCAGAATCGATCTATTACCTCAAGCTGGCCCTGTTGCTAAGGCACCCTACCCACTTGCACCATCAGAGATGGAAGAATTATCCGACCAGTTGCAAGAATTGTTGGATAAAGGATTTATACGTCCTAGTTATTCCCCGTGGGGTGCACCGGTACTATTCGTGAAAAAGAAGGACGGAAGCCTTAGAATGTGCATTGATTACAGGGAGCTGAACAAGTTGACAATCAAAAATAGGTATCCTCTCCCCCGAATTGATAACCTGTTCGACCAACTGCAAGGTGCGAGCTATTTCTCAAAAATTGATCTTAGATCGGGATACCATCAGGTTAGAATTCAGGAGGAGGATATCCCAAAAACCGCATTCCGGACTCGCTACGGCCATTACGAGTTCTTAGTTATGCCTTTCGGGCTAACAAATGCGCCAGCAGTGTTCATGGATCTCATGAATCGAGTATGTAAACCCTACCTCGATAAGTTCGTCATCGTGTTTATTGACGATATTTTGATATACTCGAAGAGTAAAGAAGAGCACGAGCAACACTTAAGATTAATTTTAGAGCTTCTAAATCAGGAGAAGTTGTATGCAAAATTCTCCAAGTGTAACTTCTGGTTACAAGAAGTGCAATTCCTTGGTCACGTTATAAACCATCAAGGAATACACGTTGATCCAAGTAAGGTTGAAGCAGTTAAGAATTGGCAAGCGCCTAAATCGCCAAAGGAAATCCGCCAATTCTTAGGCTTAGCTGGATATTATCGTCAATTTATAGAGAACTTTCCAGCATCGCCCAACCTTTAACCCTTCTGACCCAAAAAGATCGAAAGTATGAATGGGGTGAAGAGCAGGAAACGGCGTTTCAAACGCTAAAACAAAGATTGTGCCAAGCGCCGATCTTAAGTCTCCCCGACGGAGACGATGGTTTTGTCGTGTACTGTGACGCATCCCGGAGAGGTATAGGATGCGTGTTGATGCAAAATAATAAGGTTATAGCCTATGCTTCTCGACAGTTAAAAATACACGAGAAAAATTACACTACTCATGACTTAGAACTGGAACAGTTATCTTCGCACTTAAAATCTGGAGACATTATCTCTACAGTACAAAGTGCATCATCTTCACCGACCATAAAAGTTTGCAACACATATTCGATCAGAAAGAACTGAATATGAGGTAACGAAGATGGGTCGAGTTGTTAAGCGACTATGACTGTGACATCCGTTATCACCCCGGCAAGGCTAACGTCGTAGCCGATGCCTTGAGTAGGAAGGATCGGGTTAAGCCGTTGCGAGTGCGAGCACTGGATATGACAGTCCAGTCGAACCTTTCGGACCTGGTTCGAGTCGCTCAACGCGAGGCGTTGAAAGAGGAACAATTGGTAAAAGAGGGACTTTATGGTAACGAGAAGAATTTCGAACAGCGCGTGGACGAAATTCTCTATTTCAAAAATCGGATTTGGATCCCGACCCTCCATGACCTCCGAGAATTAATCATGGACGAAGCACATAAATCGAAATATTCCATACATCCGGGATTGGATAAGATGTACAAGGATGTGAAGGAGTTCTACTGGTGGCCGGGTATGAAAAAGGATATAGCCACATACGTCGGCAAGTGTACGACGTGTGCGAGGGTTAAGGCGGAGCACCAGAAACCCTCGGGGATGTTACAACAACCGGAAATTCCCGAATGGAAATGGGAGCAAATCACGAAGGATTTTGTGACACATCTCCCTAAGACGTCCCGTGGACACGATGCAATTTGGGTAATCGTGGATCGACTAACCAAGTCGGCACATTTTATTCCGATTAGAAATAATTATAACATCGAAAGACTTGCGCAGATTTATATAAATGAAATTGTGTCTCGTCATGGGATACCCATCTCAATCATCTCCGATCGAGATAGCCATTTCACCTCCAATCTTTGGCAAGCTGTACAAGAAGCGCTGGGAACGCGTATTGATCTAAGCACAGCTTACCACCCTCAGACCGACGGTCAGTCTGAGAGGACCATCCAAACATTGGAGGATTTGCTTCGCGCATGCGTACTGGATTTTAAGGGAAATTGGGATCAACATCTCCCACTCGTTGAATTTTCCTATAATAACAGTTACCATAGCAGTATAAAGGCAGCACCTTACGAAGCATTGTATGGACGGAAGTGCCAATCACCACTCTACTGGACTGAAGTGGGCGACACACAGGTTATTAGATCAGATCTGGTCCAGGAAATGACCAGCAAAATCCTTGAAATTAAGAACAATCTGAAGGCCGCACGGGATCGGCAGAAGAGTTATGCCGATACCCGTAGAAAACCGTTATCTTTTGAGAAAGGTGATAAAGTGTATTTGAAAGTATCACCATGGAAAGGAGTAGTCAGATTTGGAAAGGCGGGGAAGTTAGCCCCTAGATACGTTGGACCATTCGACATTACTGCAAAAATCGGTCCTGTAGCATACCGATTAGAACTGCCTGATGAATTAATTGCAGTTCACAACGTGTTTCACGTGTCAAACTTGAAAAGGTGTCTGTCGGATGAGACATCGGTATTACCACTAGAGGGTGTCCAATTAAACGATAAGCTTAATTTCGTAGAGGAACCCATAGAAATAGTGGACGAGAAAATCAAGCAACTTAGACACAATAAGATCTCGTTGGTCAAATTTAGATGGAACTCGCAACGAGGCCCAGAATATACATGGGAACGAAAGGACGAATTTCGGAAGAAATACCCCCACCTATTTCCTCAAAAGGAAGTAGTTGACGCGTAAAATTTCAAGGACGAAATTTTTATAACGGGGGGAGAATGTAACTTATGTAATGATGACAGGAAAGTATGTGAACTGACATGGATGTAATATGTACTAATGTTTGTTAATGAATGGAATGTTTGTTGTGTTTTATGATTGGAACTTGTATTAATTATATGTATTTTCTGATGATGTGTAGAATGGCACCAAAACGATCAGCTCAAATGTCGGAAGTAGATGTGAGCCGTTTGATTGCTCAACAGTTAGAGGCGGCGATACCGGACATAGTATCGCGCATCGCCGCCAGTATTAATAATTCGACCAATCCAACCCCTCCGAGCAATCAAACGACCACCAATAATGACGGGGAACAAAATGTTAATCCTCCACAGAATGATAACACGATTCCGAGTAATGACGCACCACCTAGAGTGGTCGTTACGGACAGTAATGGCCCTATACCAACTGTAGAGACGAACCGTACTGAACCGATTCCTGCATCCAGGGGATGTTCGATCAAAGACTTTATGTTGTGCAAACCTCTAGAGTTTAGCGGGTCTGAAGGACCAAATGGGTTGGTTAAGTGGATCGAGAAAATAGAATCAGTTGTGAACATCAGCAACTGCCACGAGGACTGTGTTGTAAAGTACGCCACCTGCACATTCACGGACCATGCCTTGACATGGTGGAACACGATAGTGCAGACCCGGGGTCAGGCGGCGACAAACCGCATGACCTGGACAGAGCTTAATATACCATTTATGTGTTATTTAATACTGAATATATAAATTATAATGTGTTTATACGAGTATATAAGATTCACAAGTATGAATTATACTCGAATGTACAGCTAGTCGTATTGGAATTACGATTAACCGATGAACGATTATTGAAACCCGATCGAATCGGGGATTACATTATAGACTCGAATGAACAAGTTCCGGCAAATTCAGGTATACCCTAGCCGGAATATACCATTTATGTGTTATTTAATACTGAATATATAAATTATAATGTGTTTATACGAGTATATAAGATTCACAAGTATGAATTATACTCGAATGTACAGCTAGTCGTATTGGAATTACGATTAACCGATGAACGATTATTGAAACCCGATCGAATCGGGGATTACATTATAGACGAAATATATGATGTTTAGTAAGGTTTACGAAGTATTAAGGCTACGGGATAAGTGAATTATAGCACAGAAAAAGGATTTCGATTTATTGGTACGTCGGTACGATAAACGAAACCTTTAACATCAAACCAAGCAAGAGAAGATCGATCAAGCCGAAAAAGATGCACAGTGACCGACGATATGATGTGTTGAGTCAATAAATGTCATGGTTTAAGTTTTTAAAGTTTTTAAATCGGTTTTATATAAATTTTATTTTTAAGCCGAAAAACGACCGTTTTAGCCTCGTTTTAAGCCGAATTAAATGTTTAACCGAAAAACGAACTGAACCAGATTATCCACAACATTATCCGGATTACACAATCCGAATGTGTGGCCAAGGTTTGAGATGTGGGCCCCACCCCACACCGTACATGGACCGATCGGTCCATTAGGTGCACAAACACATATCATTTTCTTTTTTTAACACTCCAACTCCACATTTCTCTCAACACTCTTCAACATTCATCCAAAAACCCAAGTTTTTAAGCAAGAATCATAAGGTATAAACATATTATTATGGTTTAATCTTGGTTTTTAATTCCAAAATCTTGAGAAAATGAGGTTTCAAGTGAAAAATGGGTGAAAACCCGAGATGAAACCGATTCTTGTATGATCAAGTGATGTATACAAGTTATACAAGGGATCTTGGTCCAAGAAAGGAGTTAAAAGAGTCAAAAACGAAATTTTACGGTTAAAATCTTTGTTTTGATGTCTTAACCGAAACCATGAAAGGAATGGCTTGATTGTGGGTATAACTTGCTTGGTGTGGTGTTATTGTGCTTGTAGGTGTTATATCTAGTTGCTAGCAAAGGCTAGAAAGCAAGATCTTTGCGATCTAAAGCTAGAAACACAAGGTAGTTCGGTTTTTCGTATGATTTGTGTGATTTGGACAGATTGTGGTAGACCTAGAGTTGGGTCATGAAATTTCACAAAGATGATCTACACATGAAAATATGAGATCTGTGAAATTTTGGTAATTTTTGGATAAAGGATGAATATTTGGTGAATTTAATGCTCGGTTTTGGCTAAACATGGTGAAAAATAGCTAAACACCATGAAAAATTCTGGAAAAATTTAGATAAGCTTTTTATAACATATAAAAGTCACACACAAAATTTCGGATCCATTGGAGAAGTCTAAGTAGGCGTTTCGGTAAAACGAGTTCTAGGGTTTTCTAGCTCGGTTTTGGTGAAAATGGCATGAAAATTGAGTTTTTGGTTCTGTAAAAATTACTGGGAACTATGTGGATGACAGGAGTCATCCCAGAAAAATTTGGGATTTTTCTAAGGTCGTTTGGTATTTTCGACATATTTGGTGTTTAAATGACGTTTAAAAATAGATAAATAAATGTTAAATATAAATATTAATTCTGGAAATATTTTTATAAAATTCCTTACTGTCAAAAACTGATTTGTGCAAAATTTCAAGATCCGAGACTAAACGGATAATTATTTGTGCTAAACAGAACATAAAAACAAACTTTTAAAGCTTAAAACGCGTAAACCGGCAAAGTTCGCCTAAGCGAGCTGACTGGTGTATAAAAACCCTAAAAATGGACTATTTTCATGAAACTAAGTTAATCAAGTAAAAATAAATCATCCGAAAGTAATTCGGATGATTTGGGTAATTTTACCCGATTTAGCAGTTTCCGGTATACTAAAGACGGAAACGGGCCTCGCGGCCAAACGGGGTGTCTAAACCGAGCTCTAATTTCACCACTTTAATTAAAATATCAGTAACAACTATTTTCGGGTCGTATGTGACCAAACTCATTTTTGAAAACATAAAGACGGTTAACCGTGCTAGGCACGCAAAACGAGAAAACAAACTAATGGTAATTTTGACTAAAGAACTCTAAGTGATATCACAATCTAAGTCCTGAGAAGTGTTTCGGGGTTAACATTGTCCCCGGATCGTGTACGGTACTTGGTTAACAGTGTCCCCAGACGTACCGGTTAACACGAATTTAAGTTATATTAATAGAAATTGTGTAGTAACGACTTAGGGATCGTGTTACAGATCCGGACCGGTAGCTGTGCACAGTATTACATCTTTGCTCACAAAAAGGTGAGTTTCACGAGCCCCTTTTTACTGAACTGATTTAAATATTTTCCCGGGGCGGAAAGCATGTTTTTATCAAAGTGTTTATGTACATGCCGATCGCATGGAAATGAATGTATTATATAATGTTTATTGTACGGGAATCGTACGGTAATGTATCAAGATGGTAATTGTCTGAGTTGCTAATATTGTAAGGCCCGAAATAGTGTTCTGGGTTAACAGTGTCCCCAGAGGTTATTAAATGTTTTTCTGGGTTAACAGTGTCTCCAGAGGTTATTAAATGTATTTCTGGGTTAACAGTGTTCCCAGAGGTTATTAAATGTATTTCTGGGTTAACAGAGTTTTCACTTGTAGGCTCAGCATAATTACATTATTAATTTATGATTATTAAAATGATTTGTCATGGTTTATTTAAATTAGTAAAACTCACCAACTATTCGTAGTTGACCCGTTTTCTTTACATGCTTTCTAGGTACACCCAAATTGGAATGAGTGCTACGTGCTTGATGATGTGTGCTATTTTGTGGAAGCTTAAGGGTCTATATTTTGTATTAAACATGTTAACATAATATTGGTAAAACTTATGTGATAACGCCTAGTCGGTAACGAAACTCGGAACAATGTAATACGTTTAAATTATTGTAGTGGTGTTTTCTTTATAAGCAATGCTGTTGATATTAGATGTGTCTGTTGCATCCCGTTTACGTTTCCACTGCGGTTACGGGGTGTTACACTATCAATCACAATCTGTTCTCCTATCTTTTCAATCTCCTCAGTAGGTAACACATCATCATCCACATCATCATCATCCACAACCACGACGTCTTCACCACCTGATCCACCTGCCGTACCAGTTGACTCCCCCTGAGATGTGGAAGTCCCAAGAGTTTGTTCAGTTCTTGGCAACTCACCTCCTGCACCTTTCGATGCATTGGGATCATCGTCTCTATCATGACTCTTCTTTGTTCTCAAGTCGTCGCCTTTGCAGTTTGTCTCCCCCTGAGATGCTAAGAACTATTTTAGAGCATCAAAAAGTTTACCGTGCACAACAAGGAGGGACGATTGGATCTGATTTTCTGCAACAAGGCGCTGGATAGCTTGAGTCTGGATTAGATTGATTCTTGACTGTTCAGCAACCACCCGTTCAAGAGCAGCTATCCTTTCAGAATCAGACAATGTAGCATCAAAATCAAAACGCATGTGAGAAACGTCTTGAGCATAAGGTGGAGGTATTCCCAAACTGGCTGGAGTATCAGAATCAGGCTGAATAGTGACCGCGGGTAGTATTGTGACAGATAACCCCGTAGTAGCAACCAGCGTTGACTCAACAAATCTTGCAACAACCTCCGATGGAGTAACAGTAGGAGGTGGCAAGGAAACAATCTCCGGAGTCGAAAACTGAAACGTGGTTGGTGGAATACCAAATGATGATGACGTTGTCGCCACAGGAACAATGGAGGTTATTGGTACTGTCACAGACACAGAAGCAGGAAACATAGTCAAGCCAGATAACGAGGGTGGAGAGAAACGAACCACCCGTGAGCTTTCACCAGCTCCCAAACCCTCACCAGTTCTGACCCTCTTCGATCGTCATATCAACTGGTCTAACTCCTCCTCGAAGTCAGATTCACTGTCATCCGAGTCTTTCTTTCTCTTGCCATGTATTCTTTCTTGTCTGACCCGAATCTGTTGTTCTTCAGCGATATCATCAGCGGAGGAGTCAGAGTCGGTTCTCTCAGAATCTGCTACAGACGTAGGTACCATCGAAACATTCACTCCAGATGCCTCAGCTACTGGGACTCGAACCTCAGCAGCTGGATCAATTTGTTCCATATCAAAGAACCCATGGCCACCAAAGGCATCTTCAAGATCGACCTGTTCTTCCAGAGCTGCAACAGGATCAGCAGGCAGTGCTTGCTGTACCACAGATGGAGGTGGTTGAGGAAAATTTGCCTGTTGCGGTGCCGGGTCTCGAAATTCAACTCCTTGAGGAGCAATATAATCAGGGTTCACCAAATAACCAAACAATGCAGTGTGTCGCGGACGAAGCTCTGGTTTGCTGCGAGCACTTGACGACCTGCATTGCGCAAAGATTCTCTTACTTACACTCTCAACATAACAGATAGGACGTCGTTGAGGTAGTGTAGGTGCTACACGATTCAAAATCATCTGTAAAAACCCCGGGTACATTAAAAATCTTTCCCTGGCGACCACGCGTCTCTGACGATCAATTTCATAAAACACCATCTGACTAAAGCTTTAGGGCTTGTTGTAAGTCAGGGATGTCATAGCAGATTGCATCGTTGCCCCCATACCGTCAGTACCAGCTTTACGACCAGACATGCACACTATCATTACGTGCATCAGAAAACGCCACTGATCCAGTAAGAATCCCTTTCGCCTTTGAGTGTCACCCAAAGGACCCGAATAGCCCATACGTAGAAATGCACCATCTCTGAATGGAGCTGGAAAATCTGTTGGATCATCTGTAGTTTCAGCCCCGAACTGCAAAGCGGCCCTTATTTGATTTGCCGAGAATTGTACGACCTGATTGTTTACTGTAGCGCGCATAACCGGAGGATCAACTCTACAGTCGTATTCCACCGTTCGCCAAAAGTCTTCAATATTTTGTAGAGAAATGGGAAGAGTAGTAGTGATGGCGTGGAAAATCCGTGAGCGAACGAGGAAGGAGATGATCTCGCGATAGTCATCGATACCACTGGCATCCGGATCCAAAGTGATATACATGTTGTGACCCGGAAAGAACTGTCGGTTTTTGTCACCACCTTCGTCACCACCAGCACCACCAGCTCCTGCTACAGCAGCCATATCTGCACAACAAACGGTCTAAGTTAGAACATCGACAAAGCAGATCATAACTTCGCCTGTTACCATGAGCGAAGTTATGATAACATCTTATGTGCAGGAGAAGTTGAGTACAACTTCGCCTGAACCCTAACTTCGCCTGATAACAAATTAGAACTTTTAAATAATATTAAGCAGCAGGTGAAGTTAAACCTAAGGCGAGTTGAGTATAACTTCGCCTAACCCTAACTTCGCCTGAGAACAAATCAGACTAATTAATTAATTAAAAATGAGCAGGCGAAGTTATGCCTAGGGCGAAGTTGAGAACAACTTCGCCTTAACCTAACTTCGCCTAAATCTGAAACGGCGAATTATTATTTCCGATCAAGGTTTAGTTTGGTCGTTTTTGAGAATGAAAACAAGAGAGGATAGTAATATTGAGATCTAGAAGACTAAATGGGTTACGAACACATTAGAAACAGATAGTTTATCGGGTGTTTATAGGGTTGCATGAACTAAGTCACGAACCGAACCAAAAAGATTTCTGATTAAACACCATTAACATCAATTACAGGTTAAAACAATCCTACACACCTTTATCTCGGACAAGAAACAGATAATAATGAGTTTCGATTCAATGTTTAAGTTCGCCGAGGGTTATAAGTGTGGGTATAAATTCGCCGGAGTTTGAAAGTTTGTAAAGAGTTGACCAAGTTAACCCTTTATATAGTTTTGAAAATACTTAGGCGAAGTTAATGTTAACTTCGCTTACCATTAACTTCGCCCCTGAACAACTTCGCTGGTCCATTAACTTCGCTTAAGGTCAACCATGGTCAACTTCGCCTCTTTACCTTAACACAAGGTCCCTAACTTAATTTACACAACAGGACCTTAAAAATTTGATCAAAATGCAATTGTCTTTTAAAATCCTCCGTTAAAGATTTAAACTTTACGATCAAAGAACCAAGTAACCAAGTTTTAAACCATAAAACAAAATATGCAATGAAAATTTTAGTAATTGAATAAACGGGATCAAATTTCAGTCTTGACGAGAACCTGCATGTTTTAGAAAAGATCCGAACAGGAATCATACTAATTAAGTAGCTGTCACATAGATCCATGTTCAGCGGTATTACGACATAAAGAAACAGGTTGTAAGCAGGTATAAAACTTAGTATGGTTTTCATTGCTTCTGTGATACGGATTAGGTTCAATTAAGCTCAACCTTTAGATGGACATCACATCAGAGATTGTGATGCCTCCTATCTATTCTCAAAGAGTATTTGGCTTTCCCCAAGTCACCCCGAGTTGACCTCGACCCGCAGTGTCTGATTAAACAGTAAGTACATATCGATCTTCAGAGTCTTCTTCCCGTTCAATTTCCTGCCTCTTGATTGAGATTTGAAACAACATAAGCTTCAGAAAGCTTAGCAACATTTTTTTTTATTAAAGATGTTAACACAGCTTCAAATAATAGACGACTGCAAGTCCGAATCTGGATCACTGCAGGTACTTGACACACCCTCTTCTCGGGAATCAGAACACTCACGGGCTCGTGTATGACTGGGTAATCACTTTTTTGCCTATCATTCGGAAAGATGTATATGGAGACATGCACAACTCAGAGTGATTCTCCACATTAAATCGAGGAGATTTAGTTTGTATCACTTCTACTTTTACGCACCATAAAAAGCTACCATAACTTACAATGGCTGTTTTAGAGTCTTTTAGGCCAAATAACTTCACCAGTTAAGCACACAGAATTAGTTTTCCTATCACTTTCCATGGTTGGATCAATTTTCTTTTAAACATTGTATTGAAACTTCTTATGAAGTTATAGACTTGAAAAATTATATCATCTCCCCAAAAAAAATTTTAAATTCTATCGCCCCGATCAAGGCAAAGTCTTCAGGTAAACGGCTATCCTAAAGATCCAATGGATCAGCTGGACCGACCACATACGAGTATGTGTCCCTCTAACTAAGTATGAACGACTATTTTTCAGCGAAAGAATAAAAACCCATCATAAACCGCCCCGGTCACTTTCAGTCATCTGGTTAATGGCTATCCTCATAATCTACTAGTAGAAGTAAGGACCAAACATATCCGAAGATATGTCCTTAAAACTTAAGCAACCGACATAATTTTAAGCGATAGTGATGTTTTTTTTTTGTTTTTTTTACTAATATAAAACGGAAAACAAGGTTTCTCGGGATTGATCATCCCATTAAGCTCAACAAGATTTTGAAAACAGAATCGGTCAAACGCTTTAGTAAAAAGATCGGCGAAATTATCCAAAGAATCAACCTTTTCAAGCACAATTAATTTCTTTTCAGCACAATCCCGTATAAAATGATGACGAATTTCAATATGTTTAGTTTTGTTGTGTTTGACGGGATTGTTAGTTACTGAGATTGCAGCAGTGTTATCAATGCAAATAGGAGTTTGAGTGAAATTCAGACCGTAATCGCGCAATTGCTGTTGTATCCAAAGAACCTGGGAGCAGCGGTTTGATGCTGCCATGTACTCTGCTTCACAGGTGGAAATGGCTACTGAGGTCTGCTTCTAGCACTGCCACGACACCAATCTTCCTCCCAGAAACTGACATCCACCGGTTGTTGACTTCTTGTTCTGATTGCAACCTCCATAGTCAGAATCTGTGTAAGCTACCAAATCCAGTTCTCCCCTTTCGTGTACCACAATCCCAACTTAGGCTTGCCTTTGAGATACCGCAATATTCTCTTTACTCCCTTCATGTGAGATTCCTTCGGGCTTGCCTGAAAACGAGCACAAAGACAAACTGCAAACATAATATTACGTCTAGATGCAGTTAAATACATTAAAGAACCTATGATTGTTCGATATTGGGTGGGATCAACGTCTTCATCACTGTTAGAATCAGCACCCAGTTTGTGATTGACGCAAACTGGAGTATCAAATAGGGTGCTGTCTTCCATCTTGAAGCGCTTGACCATGTCATGGACATACTTTGTTTGATGAATAAACATCCCATCTTTCTTCTGATCTACCTGCAATCCCAAAAAGAAAGTTAATTCGCCCATGGCGCTCATTTCAAACCTCTTTTTCATGACTGCTTCAAATTCTTGACACATGGTGACTTTTGATGCAGCAAAAATGATATCGTCCACATAGACTTGAACTAGTAGAAAATCTCCCTCTTTTCTCTTGACAAACAGCGTGCTATCGATCTTTCCTCTTTCGAACCCATTCTCAAGCAGGTAATCAGACAAGGTTGCGTACCAGGCACGAGGGGCCTGATGCAGCCCATATAAAGCTTTACTCAGTTTGTACACATGATCAAGAAAATCTGGGTCAGGGAATCCTGGAGGTTGTTCAACATACACAACCTCATCGACTTTTCCATTAAGAAAGGCACTTTTCACATCTAACTTGAACACTTTCATCTCTTTGTGTGCAGCAAATGCCAAAAATAGTCGAATTGCCTCCAATCTTGCCACAGGAGCAAACACTTCGTTGTAGTCGATTCCTTCTTGCTGATTAAACCCTTTTTACTACCAGCCTTGCCTTGTTCCGTATGATTATCCCCTTCTCATCTCTCTTACATTTAAAAACCCACTTTGTACCAATAGCATTTACATTCTTTGGTTTTTCAACTAATTTCCATACTTCCATCTTCTCGAACTGAGCTAACTCTTCTTACATGGCTTCGACCCACGAGCTATCCTTTAGAGCCATTTGATAATTCTTCGGTTCAATCTGAATGATGAAGCAGGTGTACAAGCATTCATTTATGATATCCGTGTCTTTAATGCTTGCGTAAACACATGTGTGTTCATCCAAACTTCTTCTTGTTTGAACACCGTCAGACATATTACCTATCACGTTCTCCAAAGGGTGATTTTTGTGAATTCCAGTAGTCTGAACCGGACCAACTTCCAGATTGTTTTCTAATTTCGAAGAGAGTTTATCAATGGGTGATTGATGTTGAGAGTGAAATGGATTGTAGAATTCTTCTTCATTAGAGACAGCAAGAGTAACAACGGCACTGGACGAGGAAGGTTGACTTTCGTCTTATCGAGGACGTTGCACAATATTTTCCTCCTCGTCATACAGAATCTGTGAAGCAAGTTTCTCATCAACTTCTGCAAAATCCAAGTAAGGCACATTAAAAGATTTGAATAGTTTATCATAGTCGAAAGCTTCAGCGGGTCCCGTGCTAGGCCTTGGTGATTTGTAACTCGTAATGTCAGTGTTACATACCACCTCAACCTTACTGTTCGATAAATTAAAGACTCTTCTGTTGGGTGTCCCAACAACATATCCGACTAAAATACCTTCTTTGGCTTTCTCACCAAATTTTGAGTTTGTCTTTAATATCGAACATGGGGACCCGAAAGGTTCGAGACCATTCAAGTTTGGCTTTCTACCATGCATGAGTTCATAACAAGTTTTATTTAATCTTTTAACAATTAAAACACGATTAAGGATATAACAGGCTATGACAACAGCTTCAGCCCAGAACACCACGGGAAGTTTAGCATCTGCCAGCATGGTTCTGGCTCCTTCGATTAGCGTTCTATTCTTCCTCTCAGCTACCCCATTTTGTTGTGGAGTATACGGGGCGCTGTACTGATGTTCTATCCCTTTCTGTAAGCAGAACATCTCCATCTGGTAGTTTTTGAATTCTGTACCATTATCACTCCTGATGTACTTAACTTTTCCCCCAACAATATTTTCAACCTTGGTAATCAAGTTAATTACCAACTGAACTGTCTCATCTTTTGCCTTCAGAAAGTATACCCAAGATTATCGAGAGTACTCAATGGTTACAACCAAGCAGTATGACGTTCCACCTAGACTCTTTACATTTACGGGAACAAAGAGATCCATGTGAAGTAGGTCTAGGGTACTAACAATTGAGTTAACCTTCTTGGAGTGATGAGGTTTTTTGTGTTGCTTTTCCTTCTTGCATGACAAGCATTGATCTTCAAAGTTAAAATTCTTCAAGGGAACACCAAGCACCAGCCCATTCTTGACAATGTAATTCATTTTTGCGAAGATGTATATGTCCCATTCTTCGATGCCATAACTCTGACTCAGACTCAGTTGCCTTTGACAGAAGCCATGATTCTTCTGTTGTTATCTCAGTTGACCTCATATCCATTACATACGTGTTATTTTCTCTTGGAGCTCTCATTACCACCCATGCCTCTGGTATCTTGGAACCAGGATAAAGGACGATTGCCTCGTGTTTAGTAAAATGCACCGTGTATTCTTTGTCACAAATCGAGATACACTCAACAAGTTATGCTTCAACTCTTCTACCAAATTCACCTTTACTAACTTCATTCTTCCATTTGTCACTGTTCCTATACCACTGATTCTACCTCCACTTTCTCCAGCGAAACTAACCCTTCCTCCTTGAACAGGTTTCCAGTCACGTAACAAATTCTTGTTACCAGTCATGTGCCGGGAACAGCCATTATCCACAACCCACAGATTGTTTACAGCCCTGTTCGACTGTTCCTGCACAAATAAAGAAAAGGATTAAAATCTGGGGACCCAAGACCTACTGGTCTTGGGTCGATTAAATCTGTTGACCGGCATCCAGTACTTTGGTTGCCCAAAGTCAGTTTGAGGATGATTTCTGTAAGTTCTGAAAGGAAACCTTCTCGAGGATTGACTATGAGGCCATCCAAATCTTAGTGAATTAACTGAATTGTAATTGTTGGTTTGGTAGTTAACTGGGGAAAAATGAGACCGATTTCTTTAAAATCTTGGAATAGTCCAATGTCTGATATTTGGTGAGTTCGCATGCTTACCAGTATCATAATTAATATTCCTTTTAATCTCAGTTTTCGGAGGCCTCATACCTCTAAATTTTCTCTGGTTAGAGGACAATTAGCAATAAGGTGTCCTACTTGATTGCATCTGAAACAACTTCTGTGTTCAACTTTCATCTCAACAGTTGTTGCAGATGTTGAGGTTGCATTACTACCCGTTTGTCTAACATATGGTGGGACGAACAGGTTTAGGGAAAAATTCTTTTCATCAGGCTTATATTCCTCCCCACGTTTTAGTAACACTACCTCTTCTTTTATCTCACCCGATTCGGATGACTTGTCCGAATTTGATGAGACAGAGCTAGGGACAGAAATCTCAACCTTAGAAATTGACTTACTCGTTTCGCTCTTATTAACTTCAGGTTCTTTAGTCGAAATTTTAACTGGAACTGTCTGACTAATCTCAACATTAGCATATTGCTGATTATTAGGATTATAAGTATAGTTATTATTATACAGTGGTGGAACTTCAGAAAATCCAATTCCCCCTTTGTTAACTGGGGAACGTTGAACACTTATGATGTGATCAAGCATTGCTGAAGAATTTCTAAATTGTTCAATTTTTTTGTTTAGTTCTACCACTTTTACTTGGTAATCAGCTATCTGTTTATCTTTTTCAGCAATTAGTTTGGTTTGTTCTTCTAACAATTCATAACTAATATCAATTACTTGTATTTTATCAGCTAGACTGGCTTTAAGACTTCTGATATCCTTTTCACTAGCTTTTATTTTTACCGAGTAACTGTTTTCTCTAGTTTTAGTATAGTGATGAACTTCTTTTAACGTGTTAAATTGTGCGTCCAAACTAACAAACTGATAAGTTATTCTTTTCAATTGTTCAGACAGATTTTCACATTTTATACAATGAAGTTCAGAACTTACCTCAGAGAGCTGATCGTTCACTTCTGCCATATATGCTTGATTTTCTCCAGTCTCCTTCTCACTTCCTCCAGTTTCGATGTTTACCAAATTAGCCTATTCGAGACTTCCTCAACGTGTATATTCCAGTTGTATCCATCATTCTGTCTAGATACCATAGCCCTATTTTCACTACTACCCCCATTCTGTTGTGCAGGCCTGTTCTGACTTCGTTCGACTCTCTCATTTGTACATTCCTTAGCAAAGTGACCATTATGTTGACGGCTGTAACATCGAACCTTTGATTTATCAAACCCTGGTCTTTCTCCAACGAACTTTCTACCCGTTTTCTTCATGAATCTCTTTACCCTTCTTACTATCATAGCCATCTGCCACTGTAGGTCCATCTCTTCCAAATCATCAGCATCAATCTGATCATAGTCTTCATCCAATGTTGTAGGGTCTACTATTTTACCTTTGATGTAGTTCTCATAAGATGCAATGAGGGATGCATAGAGAGCAAACTGCTGTTCAGCTGATTTAACACTCATGGGCATCTGTGAGTAGTTGTAGCTCGGAACATGTGACGAGAAATTTCCAGTTGTGGGTTGAGGTCTTGAAGGATTACTACCTCCAGCTACGAAACATACGTCGTCATCCATATTGAGAATCACATGACCATCCCGAGTTGAGTTTGAGTTTGATTCTCCCTTTGAGTAGTAGGCAGAGGATTCTGATTTTGAACTTGAACTTGGAGTGACTTTCGCACAATACATTCCCGGATCCTGAACCTGATCAGTTGGTGTCTCCTTCCGAACCATGTTAAGTTCAAAATTTCGTAACTTATTGACCGCTGTTTCCAAATCAATATTGGCAAAGTCTTTATCCTCTCTCATCAGAACCGTGTACATTTCCCATTTCGGTGGAAGAGCATCAAGAAGTTTTTCTACTATCTCTTCTTCCTTGTATTCAATGGAGTAATTACTGAGTTCGGTCATCAAGTGATAATATCTTGTTATGATATCGTCAAGTGATTCATTTTTCAAATACTTGAATACAGAGAATTGGGTTTTTAGCAGCTTTGTCTTGGAAGCACGTATCCCCACATTACCTTCATATCTATTTTCTAGGGCTTCCCATAGCTCTCTAGTAGTTTTGTACTTCTTGAAGGTATGAAGAATCTCTTGTGGAAGAGCCATTGTTATTGCTGCATGAGCTTTACTCTCTGCCTCATACATTTTCTTTTCCTCCTCTTCCATCTTACTGTACTTCTTAATTTGGTCACGACCTTCAAACAAGGATGTTGGTGGAATGTATCCGTCTTGAATGCAAACCCACATCTTAGCATCTTGATATTTCACATACTGTTCAAACAGATCTTTCCATGCAACGAAATCGGTACCCTTAAGCATTTTTGGAGCTTTAGTTGTTGAACCGGCTTCAACCTCCATTTTTACCAGTTCTGTAATGATTAATGAAGTCATAGTTGAAAGAAACACGACTCGAAAAACAAAGAAAGTATTTAATTTTTTAAACAGTGTCCAGACAGCGAAGTTATGACAACTTCGCTTGTTAACTTCGCTGTGATGATAACTTCGCTTGGACTCAACTTCACTCACTCAACTTCGCTTGTTCTTAACTTCGCCTCACTATAACTTCGCTTACTCCTAACTTCGCTTCCTCCTAACTTCGCTTTTAACTCAACTTCGATTAAACCTTATAAGTTCGCTTAAACCCTACGAACGATGACAGCAACTTCGCCTGATGAACACAAGTTTTTGCAGGTTTTAATTGGACATATTGCGAAGTATGCGAAGGTGTATTGGGTTATATTTGATGGTGGGAGATGGGCAAGACACAAAAACTAAGTATTTCAACGTAAACTCGTTCCGCGAATAGTCAAACAGAACGATCTTAACACCCGTGTGATAATCCCGAACCACACAATCACGAGCAAAAGCTCTGATACCAATTGAAGGTTCCCAGCCGGATCTACACACGAGTATCTCGTAACACGAGGGTGCGGAATCCCCATGTAATACGATACGAGCGTAAGATATATAATACGTTAAACCAAAACACAAACACACGTTACAATACTAATAAACACGATTGTATAGCAACACTTCAACACGTGATATCAAAGATCACTAACACACGTTCTGGAAAAAAACTTCTACAAAACAAGCCGAAGTTGAGGTTTATATAACCTCGACAACTTCGCCTAACATACTAGGCGAAGTTGTCATAACTTCACCTGACTACAAGTTCGCCTACATCCCAGGCGAACTTGTGTAAAACTATATTCAAACCCAAAACAAAAAATCTAAGACGATTACAGACACATACAAAATACAAGATACTGAACTACTGACACTATGCACCAACAATTTTTGACGAAAATCACATCGTTGTTATTATCTATACCTTAGACACAGAATGGTAATCTTGAAATGTCAAAAATTGAAGATCGAATTTCAGAGAAAATTTTGAATAGGGTGTCTTTAGGATGAAGAAAAAGATGAACAGTGAAGGACTATGCAATTCGTTTGAATTATAAATGACGAATTAGACAATTCGCTATTTCAGTTCGTTACCTTAGAATAGCGAACAAGACATGACTCGTGTCTTGATTCGTTAAATATGTATAACGAAGTAGAGATGTTTCGTTACAGAGTGCGGAAGCGAATTAGGTGAGCGAACTAGAAACCAGTTCGCTAAAGAATCTCCTAGTTCGTTATCCATAATTAACGAAGTAGAATTTTAACAAATTAAACACTTTATTTAATTTTAAATTAAATAAATAAATGAATTAAATACTGCATTAAAAAATTTAACTTAAAAGAATTAACGAGAACCTTTTATCCCGATAATTTTGATACCTTAAAAACGTTTCACTTTTACGAAACTTAAATTAAATTATTTAAATAATATGAAAAGAAAGAAAGATAAAATCTTTTTGGTATTTGTAAAAAATTTTAAAGAATGGATATACAAAGAAATATCCGAAAATTTTAAAAATTGAACAATATTTTTGTGTTTTTCTATGATTTTAACAAAAGCAATACATATTTTTGTGTTTTTATTAAGTTTGAGCAGAGAATCATATTGACCAAATTGGCCTTCCGTCACAGTTTTATATTTCAGCGATATTATGACTGGCGTTAAGTCGGTCATTGGTATTGTTGTCCACTTAAATCTAATAACAAATTTTCAAGTGTTTTTGTGATATGATTAATTGGGTCAATTATATCACAGAATATCAGAAACTATCAGCCTCTAATCTTGGTTCAAGTTTAATTTGATTTTTGCCAAAACACCCCAACTTGAATTAAACCATTATAGTGTTGATCAAAATTTTTGATACTAATTGAGAAATTTTGAGCAATGCATCAAGTTTCTTTTACTGTGAATGAGTATGCACGAGTCCATCTGTCGGCTTACATACGTTGTATCCCCTGGGGTCCGTTTCTTAATGGTATTAAGACGCGCGCAAGGGAGGAACAAATGTATGACTAACAACGGTTTTTGATCAAGTCAGTAATTTGGAAGTTTGTACTAAGTACAGCAGTGATCAAGTTTAATGACTTTGGGTTTGCTCCAGAAAGCGAGTGAAATATTCATGCTTATGATTACCCAGATGATTAAGCCGCATAAAGACTCACAGTGTCCAGAATCCTAACGCTTGTTATTTGCTTTATTATATTTTTGGAGATCAACAACTATAAGGCTTGAGTATGTCTGGTTATTACATTTCTGCCATCCTCACCGAGACTTTTGCTAGAGACTAACACCCCTTTCAATTTGGCATTTCTTTATGTTTATATCACATACTTTACTATACTTGGTTGTTTTAAGACCTACCAATGCACCAATGCAATTAAGCACACATTCTTTTAAGCTTACTTCTTGTTGGAGTTGGAGTCTAGATAATCAATGTACTATCATTTTCTCTTTTTGCTTCAAAAACTCAAAATTTTGAGGAGCATAAAACAAAATAAAGATAAATTTAATCTCCCCAGTTAACTTAAGTCTATAAATAAATGGTTGTTCTATAAATTCAAAAAGTGAATTATAGGACCAAGACATGCAAGCATGCTTCACAAACTTAAATAACCGACATAATTTTCAGCGAAAAACTAATCTAAAAACGCATCACGAACGCCCCAACTATTTTCCATTATCAGGTAAATGGCTAACATGAACATTTACAAGTAAATTTCAGGACCAAACATATACATGTACATGCCCTTCAAATATAGATAATTGACATAATTTTCAGCAAACGCATGCAAAAATCTTTTTGGTTTTTATCTATACATACTTTAAAACCACAATATTTTTGTCTTTTTCAATATTCTTATAAACAAAATAAACTTCACAGTATTTTTGAATTTTTGGATTTTTTCTGTACAAACTAAAAAGTACATTTTTTTAAGGAAAACATTAAAGAAAAAAAATCACAATATTTTTGATTTTCTGAATTTTCTAATGTTTTTGGATTAAGAATTTTTTTAATGTTTTTGGGTTTTATATATACAAATGAAAAACACAATCTTTTTGTATTTTCTAGATTTTCACCCCATAAAACCAAAATAAATTATAAAAGAAAAATGACATAAAATAAAGATTGTCATCATTTTTTAAGGATATCAGCGAGGATCTTCAATCCGTTTAAACCAAGCAAAAATTTAAAACGCGTTTTGACAAAAGCTTTGGTAAACAGATCGGCTTTCTGAAAGTCAATATATACTTTCTCAAGGTCAATCAACTTCTTCTCAAAGCAATCCCGTATAAAGTGATATCGAATTTCGATATGTTTTGTTTTAGAATGCTGTACGGGATTCTTTGTGATAGAAATTGCAGCAGAATTATCAATCAGGATAGGAGTAGTAAGAAACTTCAAACCGTAGTCGCGGAGATGTTGTTGTATCCACAAAACCTGGGAACAGCAACTCGAGTCTGCAACATACTCAGCTTCGGCGGTTGAAGTGGAGACCGTTGTCTGCTTCTTACACTACCAGGAAACAAGCCGGTTTCCTAAAAATTAACATCCTGCAGTCGTTGATTTGAAGTTGATCTTGCAACCTCCATAGTCCGAGTCCTAATAAGCAGTAAGATCAAAAGTATCATCCTTGGGGTACCACAACCCGATGTCTGAATTTCCCCTCAAATACTGAAGAGTTCTCTTGACCGCAGCTAGGTGAGTCACTCGTGGACTTGCTTGGTACCTAGCACAAAGACAAACAACAAACATAATATAAGGGCGAGAAGCCGTTAGATACATCAAAGAACCGATCATGGCACGATAGAGGGTAGGATAAACGGTATCCTCCAATTCATCCGGTGATAAATTTTGACCCACTGGAAGAGGATTAGAAGGGATTTTTCCGGCAGAGATCTTGAATTGGGTCAAGACGTCATTCACATACATAGTCTGGTGAATAAAAATTCCGTTTGCAGTTTGGTGAACCTGCAGCCCTAAAACGAAATTCATCTCTCCCATCGAACTCATCTCGAACTTTGTTTGCATGGACTTCTCGAACTCCTTACACAATGTATAGTTTTTTGAGCCGAAGATAATGCCGTCGACATAAATCTGAACTAGGAGAAGATCGTCACCAACAGTTTTATGAAATAAATTGCAGTCGACAGTCCCTCGTTTGAAGCTGTTATCAGTCAGATGGCTGCAAGCGTGCCATACCAAGCTCTCGGGGCTTGATGTAGACCATACAGGGCCTTGTTTAATCGTAAACTCGGTCCGGATAATCAGGATCTTCAAAACCAAGAGGCTGTAAAACGAACACTTCCTCGTGTAGTTCACCATTGAGAAAAGCACTTTTAACATCAATTTGATAGACCTTGATATTCTTGTAAGCTGCATATGCCAGGAAGATTCGAATCGAATCTAATCTTGCAACTGGAGCATATACCTATGTGTAATCAATACCCTCTTGCTGATGAAACCCTTGCACCAATAGACGTGCTTTGTTTCTGACAATCACACCTCGATCGTCTTTTTTACACTTAAATACCCACTTAGTCGGAATCGCTTTCTTGACTCTAGCAGGCTTGTCTATTAAATCCCAAACACCCAATCGTGCAAATTGCTGTAATTCTTCCTGCATAGCTTCTACCCAAGAAGGATCTTCAAGTGCCTTACGAGCTGTTGTTGGCTCAACTTGAGATAGAAAACAAGTGAATTTAGTAAGATTTACAATTCCCGATGAATGTAAATCAGTGTAAGCACACATATGTTATTATCACTCGACGAAGCAACTTGATGACGTGTACGAACGCCCACATCAAGTTCTCCAATAATGTTTTCCTGTGGATGATATCCATGAATTCGAAGAGTGGGATTCTCAGGAACAACAAAATTATCAATTAAGTTAGTGTAATGTTCACCAAGTTCACGAGATGAAACATTATCACTGTCAAGGTTAATAACTTGATCATCATCAGAAGAAGTGGAAACATTATCGATAGCAACTGGAGAAGCAACTTGACGTTCTTCAGTTGGAGCATTAGGTTGAGCTTCAACATCATTAGAACTTGAAAATTTTAGAATTGCCAAATGATCTTCAAAGTATGCTCGAACCAGGTCTTCGTCTATGTGTTCAGTTGATGGAGTAAATGAATTAAATAAACTATCGTAGTCAAACATCCAATCGAGACCTTTCCATTGAGGAGGAGTTGTGTACTTTTGACGGTCCACATGGTACCACTCTTCAACGCAACCAGATGTAAAATTGAATACCCTTTTCTTTGGAGATGCATATCCCAAGAAATACCCTTCGATAGCTTTTTCTTCAAATTTACCCGCATCCTTCTTTAACATAGTACACGGACACCCAAAAGGTTCCAGGTACATTAAATTAGGTTTTCGATTATTCAATAACTCATAGCTTGTCTTTTTGAGTCTATTAACTGTTGGAACCCGATTAAGAGTATAGCAAGCTGTGTTCACCGCCTCATTCCAGAATTGAATGTGAAGCTTAGAATCAGCGAGCATTGCACGTGCAGCTTCAATCAAGGTTCGATTCTTTCGTTCGGCAACACCATTTTGTTGAGGTACATAAGGTGCACTGTATTCTTGATGAATTCCTTTGTGCGCACAAAAGAAATCCAAGACAGTGTTTTTGAATTCAGTACCATTATCACTTTGGATTCTCCTCACCTTTTGTTTGTACAGTGATTCGATCTTGGTGATAAGGTTTTATACCAAAACCGGTGTTTGATATTTCGAACTCATAAATAACACCCATGAGTATCTTGAATAATCATCAGCCACCACAAGACAAAACCAATCCCCAGAAATACTCACACGATTCACAAGACCAAATAAATCCATATGAAGTCGTTCAAGAGGAGTATTAATGGAATTCAATAATTTAGAAGGATGTGTCTTCTTCTTCTGCTTGCCCTTTTTGCATGCAACGTATCGGATAATTTAAAATTCTTCAACGAGACACCTTCCACTAAATCATTAGCCATCAAATAATTCATCTTTCTAACATGTATGTGACCCATTCTACGATGCCATAGAATCAAGTATTTCTCGGTTGCTTTTGAGACAAAACATGTTTTGATCGTTGTGGATATCTTTGAGCTCATGCTTAAGACATAAATATCATTCGATCGTGGTGATCGCATGACAACCACGTCCTCGGGAATAACATAACCCGGTTTCAAGATAAGACATTCTTTGTTAGTGAATATCGTTGTGTACTTTTTATCACAAATCTGTGATACATTTAATAAGTTATGATCCACTTTATCACAATTATTTACTTTCTCAAACGTGATGTGACCATTTGAAACTTCACCCTCTTGTGTGATCATGCCCCCAGAATTCCCAGAAAATGCCACATAACCCCCTTGAATATTTCTCACGTTGGTTAATAGGTCGAGCTTCCTAGTGATATGACGAGAACATCCACTATCCATTATCCAGTTTTCACCAGACACAGTCTTGGATGTACCCTACACACAAAATAAAGATGATTAGTTCAAAAAGGCAGCCCAGGCCTCAGTCTTGGGCACCTTTTGGTTTTCTCTTTGATTATTAACTTTAACAGAATTCAACTGTTGTTTAGCTACTTGAGAATAAGTTACTGGCTTTCTAGACTTTCGTCTTAAGTAATCTGCTGAACAATGTTTGAATTCGTGTTTCTACAAATTGGCTCATGCGGGACAAACTTTGGTTTAACCTGACCATGTGTCTCATTAACATGAATAACCTTTCGAGGATTCACATTAGAGAACATAATGTGAGTGTCATTAGTATACGACACAGGTCGTTTTAGAATCTCCTTTACCAATGGAATTGGCTTAGAGTTGTCCTTGATAAAAGGATGAAGATTCTGATAGCTCTTCTGACTACAATTCCTCACTACATGACCATATTGACCGCAAAGAAAACATCTTCGCATGTCTACACGATGATGTTGAGAAGTAGTTGGAATGAATGACGCAGAAGGTTGATGATGACTCACATTTTTGGTCATGCTCTTAGCAAATTCATCAGATAAT
This sequence comes from Bidens hawaiensis, assembly GCF_021521415.1. Taxonomy (NCBI): domain Eukaryota; kingdom Viridiplantae; phylum Streptophyta; class Magnoliopsida; order Asterales; family Asteraceae; genus Bidens; species Bidens hawaiensis. Next base: position 6,804 of record NW_027497909.1, on the reverse strand, counting down.
TCAGACTTCTTTTTCAAGTAGAAATCCAAATTAGAACAGTTCGAGAAACTCTTCAACGTATCTGTCCCAGTTGACTTCAAAAATTTAATTTTATTCGCTTGCTTTAAAACTTGTTTTGCTTTAGTCAATGGATCAGATGGAACTGATGTTTTTGCTTGAGCATATTTACGTTCAAGATCTTGAATCTGTGACGTTTCATTGATAAAGACACTCTCAATAAGTTCAGGTTTAATGATACTTATTGGAATATCTTTTTCTGTGAACATCGTGTCCATCCCTTTTAATTTAAAAACTCTAACAGGTGAAGGCTTAGAACTAGGAGGATTAACAAACCGCATTAAATCCTCATCATAAATCTTTGGTTTATCTGACTTCTTTGCCTTTACTGGTTTAGTTTTTACCGGTTCTTCCTTGCTCATGTGAGACTTGAATGAACCATACACAGCTTCCTCAAATTCTTGAGGTTTGCAAAGAATATGATTAGAACTTGGGATGTTCTTATTCTTGTGTATTATCTCAGGTTCAAACACGTCCTCAATAATCACTTTGTCATCATTCTAAACAAAGACCTTTTTTCTTTGAACATGAGGTTTTTGAGGAGCAACTTGGGTCTTAAAAGTTTCTGTTTTAACTGATTTTTCTGTTTTAACTGGTTTTAGATTTTTCAGAAATCACAGTTTCTTTCTCAATCAAATCCTCTTCTTTTCTAGCAAAAGGATTAGTTTTGTAATCATTGTGAAATGGAGGTGGAATTTCAACAAAACCAATACCTTTCTTTGAATCCTTTTGTTTACAAGATACTTAATAATTTCATTCAACATACTAGAAGAATTTCTAAACTTTCCCAGTTTCTTCTTCAACTCAAGAACCTCATTCTCAAGCTCCGTTATCTTTGAACGATGTTTCAGAATTTCTTGAAACTTTTGGTCATTAATCGTCATTTTCACAGATAACTCAGCTTTGAGATCGTGGTTACTTGTCGACAATGCTTCAATCATTTCTCGAGATCTCATTTGAGATTCAATAGATTATCGATAAGTATCCTTTAGAGAAGCAATTTCTCTACAAGATTATCATTTTGACTTTTCAAAGCTTCTAACTAAGGTTTGTTAGATTCACAATCAACACATGATACTTTAACAGATGAAGTAGCAGAGATAGAATGATTAACCTCATTGATTTTGGCCATGCAAGCAAATACTATTGGAGGCTTGTCGCAAGAGTCGTCAGAATCAGATCCAGAATCATTATCAGAAGACATCTCACTCCCACTTGTACCTTGACAATCTTTATGTAATCCAAACATAGCCAAATTTTGCTTGAGCATCATTACATAGTAACCGTTGTGACCAATCATTTCCATCTGCTAACATTGCTTGTGTTGTAGAAGAAGATGGTTTCTTTTCAGCGTCACTACCTCGTGGTGTAGAAGAATTTTCATGTTGACCACGAGAACCAGTGTATTCTTTCTTTGGCTTGACACATTCCTTTGCGAAATGTCCAAATTCTTGACAATTATAGCATTTTACTTTCAATTTGTCAAAACCCAATTTCTTGTTTAATGCCGGAAGATCTTTTCAAGTTTTTTGCATGAATCTTTTAACCTTAAGGATGATCATAGCCATGTTCCACTTTAAATCCATGATTTCCAAATCATCAGGATCTATTGGATCATAGTCCTCATCAGTTAAATCACTTGTGGCAATCTTACTACTTACCAAGTTTTCATATGAAGACATGAAAGCTGTCAGAAAAGCAAAATTTTGCTCAGCTTCCTTCATATTAACACTAGGTGGTGAAGCAAATGGATTAGTAGTAGTTGAACTTCCAGAGCCACCAGACAATCCAGAATTACCAGCAGAATAGAAACATACTTTTGGATCATTAAACAAAGTTGATTCTTTTTCACTTGCAGCTTGGGTAAGAAAGGCATTGATTGGAGAAATCGATGAACTAAGAGGCATACTTCCACCATAGAAAGCTGGATCTTGATTTTCCTTGGAAGATTTTTGACACTTAAGATCATATTCTCTAGCTTCGATCTTTTGTAAAAATTCAAATGCAGTCAAGTCCTTCGTTCAAGAAGTAGTCATTCTCTTTCAAGACCATGAGAAATGTTGAGTAAGAACTTGGAAGCACACTCTTAATAGTGTCAATTTTATCCGTTTCAGAAATTTCGAATTTCATCTTGTCCATTTCAGCAATTAAGTGAATAATCCTTGTAATCATCTCTTCAACTGTTTCTCCCTTCAATAGATTAAAGTTTAGAAACTGAAACTTGAGCATCACTTTCTTTCTCTCAGCTGTGTTCCCCATACTTCTCATACGAAGATGTTGGAATAGAGAAGCACATCTCTTTATGTTACCCACTTGATGAAAGATATTTTCTGGCATGCCATAGTGAGAGTGGAATAAGCTTTTGTTTCGATTTCTAAAGCTTTCTTTTCTTCTTGAAAATATTGAGAAACATCTTTAGGAACAAAACCAATAGTATCATCACCAATCAACGGTTCCGTATAAACTTCATCGAGACAATATGAGCAGTCAGGGTAAACAGACCCCAAATGTGCACGAAACCGAGGTTCCCACTTCGCAAAGTCACTAAACTTAATCAATCTTGGACATTTAGAATGTGAACCTATCTCGGTATCAAGTTGCAACATTTGTTGCATCAACATGTTTTGAGATGCTAATGCATACATACCAGCCATCTTTGGCAAGCATTAAAACTTCAAGGGTATAATGAATAAGATTAACGAACTGGAAACAGTTATAGCGAACTGTAAACAGTGATTAACTAATCAATCCATAACGAAATAAGGATTAATGTTAACGAACAAGAATTTATTTTAGCGATTTAAAAAAGTTAACGAATTAGATCAGACCACGAACCAGATGGTCAACAAATCAGTCAACGAACTAGTCAACACTAACGAATTGACTAAGTCAATTACGAACTGCAGGCTTAGCGAACTAAAGGTTTCTTGTAACGAATTAGATAGTGAACAGACTATAACGAATCATCTACAGTTAATTTAGCGAATCAACTATAACGAATCAAGTTGTTACAACCGTTTGTAACAAACTTTGATACCTTATGCCACGTGGCAAAGGTTGTTATGACACAAATTCCAAGGTGAACACGTGTCTCACGAATCAGTTAACCCAGTCAGCGAATGAGATAACAAGAATCAGTTAATATAGTGAACTGGTTAACGAATCAGGTGAAATAAGTAACGAATTGAAACACTTAATGAACAAAACAAGGTGAACAGTATAGCGAATCAACGTAGCGAATCAACTAAAATTTCCAGAAACTTGGGAATGATAAACATCAACCCAGAAACATGAAATTTGTAATACCAACTCGATACTAAACCAAATCACACAAGTCACCCTACCAAAATACTCGTAACACAATCACGAATCCAATACGCAAACCCTCGATACCAAACAACTCCGATTACCAATCCAATTTTACCACAACACTAACCCTGTTTCGGACTTAAACCAAAACCAATACCGATCCACTCAAAATCAATCCAAAACCCAATTCCAAATCACAAAACAATTCCAATACGTTAACCAACTCAAATTCAATCCAATTAATCCATAATTCAATCAAAAAATCTTAAAATTGATTCAAATTCACTCAAACAGAATATTAACAATAACAAAAACTAATTATACACCAAATCAAGTGTAATTGAGCCTCAATGGCTCTGATACCACTTGTTGGATCCAAATCTTGTGTATCAATCTAATAACATTAACAATAACAGATCTCAGATCTGTGCGTATCGATTAATACATTAAGTAATAGATCTAGCTCATAATTAACTTCGATTCAGTGTTATATGTGTATATATATAATCAGTATGTTTATAATAGTAGTTATATATTATTAAGGTTGAAGATCGAGAGGGGATTTGGACAGCAATTCGTTAATCAAACTCTCAAAACTTAAATAACAAGTGAACAGTGTTCACTATATATAGAAAATAGGTCTGTTTCGCTAACATCCCCTAGCGAACCAGAACCTACTTCGTTACATACATTAAATAGGCGAACACCCCTGATTCGTTAACATCCCCTAAGGAATCAGAGGAGACTTAACTTAAGGACCAGTTCGCTAAACATCCTTAGCGAACTGGCCTAATACCTTAACGAATTACATTAACTAATAATTGTTTATTACATTAAACAAACGACAAATACATTAACGACAATTACAAAGACTCAAGACGCAAACCGTGCACTAACACTTGTCGATCTTGGCCATACATGCAAAAGTAGTTGGTTGCATGTTGCATGATATATATAAGTCTGATTCAGTTTCTGATTCATTCTCGGTAGTCAACCCATCACCTTGAGCATCTTGAAAGTTCTCAGTTTGTTCAAACATAGCAAGATTTGCATGAGTGCCATTTCCTAGCAACTTTTGATTCCAATCAATCCCATTAACTGTGAGTAAGGCTTGTGAACCAGTTTCCGTTCAAGAATCACCCCTAACAGCTTGTCTAGTATAATCATTGTATTTCTTACCCAAGCTCCTATCTTGATTGCGATGACCATTGTATTCCTTCTTCGGCTTGTCACACTCATGGCAATTGTAACATTTTCACTTTAAGCTTATCAAGAACAACCCGCTTGTTCAGTGTCGGTAAGTCTTTACCAATTCTTTGCATGAACTTCTTTACCTTACGAACTATCATATCCAAATTCCACTTAAGATCCATCAATTCTAAATCATCAGGATTAATTTGATTATAATCTTCATCCATCATTTCACTCGTGGCAATTTTACTAATCACCAAATTTTATATGAACTCATGAAAGCACTAAGAAAAGCAAAGTTTTGTTCAGCTTCTTTCATGTTCACATTTGGTGGTTGAGTAAAGACATTACTAGCACCATTTGATCCACCAGAATTTGTATTTGAACTAGACGCCATGAAACACACTTTTGGCATTGGTTCAGTAAATGAAGATGGCACATCTTGAGATGATTGAGTAAGGAACGCATTGATAGGAGTTGTAGTTCTGCTCAAAGGTAAAGAACAGCCATATAGTGTTGGATTATGATTTTCTTTCGACAACTTTTGACACCGCAAATCATACTCTCTTTATTCAACTTTCTGCATAAACTCCATTGTGGTGAGATTTTCATTCTTGAAGAAACTGTTTTCCTTCAGCACAAGTAGAGAAGTTGAATAAGGACCAAGTAGAGCATTCTTAACAGTATCAATCTTATCTAATTCAGATGGTTCTATTTTCAGTTTATTCATCTCAGCAATCAGATGATTAAACCTAGTAAACATTTCCTCGACAGTCTAATGCTTCAATAAATAAAGTTTCTGAATTGAAACTTCAGCGTACCTTTCTTGCTTTCTTCTGTATTTCCCATACTTCTCATCTCAATATGTTGAAACAAAGATGCAAATATCATAATACTTCCCACTTAATAGAAAAATATTGTCGAGTAATTCCATAGTCAAAGTGGAATATGCTTTTGTTTCAAATTTTAATGCCTTCTTCTCTTCATAAGTATAAGAGATAAAAGCCTTATGTTCAAAACCAATAGTTGCATCACCAATCATAGATGTGGTACATACATCATCAAGACATCTCTAACAGTCAGGGTGTATGGACCCTAGATGTGCTCGGAATCTTGGTTCCCACTTTACAATGTCGCTAAACTTCATCAATCGAGGACATTTAGAATGTGACCCAATTTCAACATCTAAATGAAGCATTTGTTGCAATCAACATATTTTGAGATGCCAGTGCGTAAGAATAGCCATTTCAAAAATATGGGTAAGTGAACACAAATTGATGTTTTAGGTTAAAATTGTTCAAACTTAAAACTTAAAGGTGTAAATTGTAACTGTTGGTAAAGGATGGATAAATGTAACGAATGGGTTTGAGAATGGTAACGGATGGTGAACAGTATCACAAACGGGTTATTATAACGAATGGTATCACGAATGATATCACAATCTTTACGAATGACTATAACTAATGAATATTACGAATGAGGATTCAATGATTGCGAATCACCAAACGAATGATCAAGCGTATGGCATAACGGATGTCATGATGAATTGCATAATGATTATGGTAACAAATAGGGTAACGGATAGGTTAACGAATAGGATAATGTTTTTGTAGCGAATGTGATTGTCACGAATGTGTTTTCATAACACATGAGTGATAACGAATCAAGAACTTGATGACGAATGGTTGTAAACAAATGAGCTACAGTAGCGAATGATCAGTTATTCTGTTGTAACAACCTTGCCACGTGTCCTAATATAGCTACGAATTGATAGTGAATGTCTATCTTTAGTATACGAATGGTTCGTTATAATGTAACGAATGATTCCTTTGAATCTTCAAATCTTCAAGATCAAGTTTCCAGATCTTAAATCTCATATCTGATCCTCAGTCCAGAAGAACACATAATGATGGATTGTTGTGCTATGTATAAATGGTTTACACTTATATAATTAGGCTAAGTTTTAGGCTACCCTATGTATACCGAATTCATGGATTAGGTGGGCTTAATATGTTCTTGGGATTAGGGTTTAGCTTATGCTATATATAAGTGTATGTAAATGGTTTGGTGTTGGTGGTTAGATGTAATAGAGAGAGAGACGATATAGTGATCACTTTGTAATTGTTATCAAAGGGCTTAAGCACCCGACGCTATATAAACGTGTGTTTTGAAGCATTATCGTGAGTTCTTATTGTGTTTATTTGTTTCTCCTTGAATCGATTCATTGTTAGATTTTGTCAAACAACG